>NC_084741.1:24488489-24588489 GCF_033978785.1 Entelurus aequoreus | reverse complement strand
CTTGAGAGTTATTTTCAGTTGGTCCTTGTATCTCCACTTTTGGCCACCTGCAGATCTCTGGCCATGATGAAGTTGACCATACAGCAGTTGTCGCGGAAGTCTATCAACTGACATTCTGATGGTGTGGCCGGCCCATCGCAGTTGGTACTGGAGAAAAGTGGCCTCCATGCTCTTGGTACCAGTTTTACTCAGGACTTCCGTGTGTGGTACACCATCACGCCATGTCAGCCCAAGGATCCGCTGGAGACACTTGATGTGAAAGTTCTCCAGCTGTTGGATGTGGCGGCGATACAGGGTCCAAGCTTCACAGCCATATAATAGTGTGGAGACACAGATGGCTTGGTAGACTGCCACCATGGTACGTATGCTGAGGTCTTTGTTCACATACACCCTCTTACGCAGTCTACCAAAGGAGGCTGAGGCAGACCTGATTCGATTTTGAACTTCATTGTCCATGCTGCAGTTTTCGGAGAGGATGCTCCCAAGATATTTGAAGTCTGGGACTATTGCTAGGGGCTTGTCATCGATGTTAAAGACAGGTGATGGTGGTCGAGTTGGCGGAGGGGAGTTCCACTGGCACAGTACTTCCGTCTTTACAGTGTTCACAGTGAGACCCAGTCTACTATAGGCCTTCACAGCAGCTGTTAACGTCGCCTGCAAAGCCTCTGATGTATGTGCCACGAAGGCACAATCATCAGCATACTGTAATTCCACAATGTTCACAGTTTTGACCTTGGTAGCCGCCTGCAGCCTTCTGATGTTAAATAAGCTTTCATCCAACCTGTAATCCACCAGCACACCACTGCTTCCCTCAACTTCTTTGTGCAGTAGGCAGGTGACACTCATGAGGAAGATGTTGAATAGTACAGGTGCAAGCACACAGCCCTATCTGACACCTGTGGATACCTTGAAAGGCCTAGACTCATGTCCTCCTGTTGTCACCTGAGCCATCATCCCCTTGTGGAAACTTTGCAGGATGTTTACAAACTTCCGCGGGCAACCAACCTTGAGAAGGACCGCCCAGAGCAAGTCTCTGTTGACCGTGTGTATATATATATATATATATATATATATATATATATATATATATATATATATATATATATATATATATATATATATATATATATATATATATATATATACATACACATATATACTCATATATGTGCATACATACATACATTTTTCCTGAGGGAACTCTCCTGAAGGAATCAATAAAGTACTATCTATCTATCTACATACACACACACACACACACACGCACGCACGCACGCACGCACGCACGCAACCGTATTTTTATACAGCCCAGCCCCAAGCCAAATTTTTTTACCCAATGCGGCCCCAGCGCGAGTCAAAAAGTTTGGGGACCCCTGGTCTAACATAATGACATAAAGTATAATACTGAGCAATAGTTTCAGTCCCATACAGTAGGTATGTCTGTATTCGCCACAGGCTGGTCACTCAGCACGTTTCACCCTTGATCACGCCATCGCGAGTTGCGATCGGACCGCTGTTTTCAGAGTTCAACTGTGTTTTTGTTATTTTCATCACCACTATACACCAATGACTGATGTAGATAAATCCTAGATCATGCAGAATATCGACTCGCGCCACAAACCTCCGACAAAATGTTGCAAGTTTACACTTGACAAAACTCCCATGCAAAAATATAGGGTTAGTAAAACATTCATTGGAATCAATATTATAAGTTATACAGTTATCTCTGAATTTGCCAAATGTGTTGTAAATGAATCGATTCGCACACTGATTTGTTGGACCCACCGAGTACCTGGCTGTATGCTTTGTGACTCACAAGTCGAGTGCCACCAGCCAAGTTAACTCAATTTTTTTGTAACTTCCAATGCTAATTTCAGGAATTCAATCAATTAAAAATTTACTGTAACTGAGAAACCTATTTTTTTGGTTTCTTTGCCAAGCAAGCTTTCCAATAATACCAACTTTTTAAAGGGAACTGTTGTTTTTTTGGGGAAATTTGCCTATTGTGCACAATCATTATGAAAGACAAGGACACATCTTTTTTTTAGGATTCTATAGATAAAAAAAATGCTTGGAAAATGCGGCAATGGAGACAGACTTTAAAACAGACTGTAAAATGTACAAATTCATGTGCTTTACGGGATTTTTTTAATTTGGCGCAGACCACTTCACTGCAAGTGAGATCATTATGCTAAATCATTTCTATATCCTCCAATATTTGAATGATCCAAAGCCCTCTAAACAACTTCAAAGCCCTCCATCAACGTTTTAATATACACACTGCAAGTATGTACAGACACCTTCATAATAATATGTAATATGTACAAAATCTACCGTATTTTGGTCATTTTAAGCAATACCGTGACTTCTTTCCTCATCGCATTCATTTCCGTTTCCATAGCAGCACACTTTCGACTTCCGGCAACAAATGTGTGTTCCTACTTACCGAAACAAACCCGAGCGTGTTGTATTAATAGCAGACTTTGTAACAGACAACAAAGATGAACATTTTTGTACAAATGAGAAATCACAACCATATATTTTTGAAGCTGAATATATGGAGGATGAACTACTGCTTATAGAAGCGGGCACGAAGAGAGGGTAAAACGTTGGAGCAGACGGAAGCCGAGAGAGTGAGGTCAGCATGACTTGCGAGTATGAATGTGAAACTTGGAACCAAGCTATACGGACATATGGCGTGCTTACACAAAATCAACTTGAAAAAACTTCCCCGGCCAGACAATTGTGCAACGAGTGAGTCACTTTAGTATTGATCATGATAGACACAGCACACCATGATTGTTATTACAAGTAAAGGACATACGCTGTCTGGCTAGCTGTGTACAAACAAAACACGAAATGTGGGCTAATACTTAACAGATACTGTAATATGATTGTTCATGTTTTTCACTCAATACAGATTGGTGTCCTATTGAATTGTGTTGTGTATTACAAACTCAAAAGCAATTCAGCTGCTGACGCAAAAGCTATCTTATCTCTTGTCGTAGCTAGTTTACGGCTAATGCCTTAGCATGCCATTTTATGCTAGAAAAATAGTTCCTCAGTGTTTGCACTTACAATAACAATGTCGCTACAGCTTGGTTATTATACGGGTTACGGAACGCGTATGAAGTATCGTTGGCTGTTTTTACATGCATTTTTAAAGTGATTTAGCGGTAAAATGGATTGTTCCCATGTAATGCATTGCCAGTCATTAGGAACGAGACGATCTTTACAAATTAGAAAACAAGGGAAAACAACTTCTCGTCTCTTAGTAGGATGTGAACGATAGGCAAAATCCCTTTGTATGCCTCGAAAACGTATGTTTTACTTTTTTTATGCATTCTAAATTATAATAAACATTAACAAAAGTCAGCTAACAATGGGAGGTCCTCTATTCCACCCACAAAGACCTATAAATAACCATTCAAAAACAGCTAACAATAGTACATTTACATTTTGTGACCTGAATATTAATCAAGTATTAGCGATAATATTATAAGTGCTAACATTAAGGACCTACTTTTAGCGATGCACTGATCACGTTTATTCATGACTTAGAATGCATAGAAAACAGAAAAACATATTGTCTTACCGAGGGATTGTAAATGATAGGCAAAATTCTAAAAAAAAAGTGCAGTTCTCCTTTAAAATTGGGTAATTATTAAGAAAGTTTACATTTTTAACAAAATTTCACACCTAAAATCTTTAACCCTATTGATGTTGTATAAAATAAGCTGACCTTTATTTTGTGCTTTATCACGGTTTTAAAACTCCTTAACTTTTTTAAATATTTATAGCAGGAAAATAATGCTTATATTACTGGAATCGTTTTTACAAGACCTGTCCGATAACACCGGTTTCGTGTAAATCAATGTATCTGTAAAAAAAAAAAAAAAAAGTACACATACACCTAAATATGGCACAGAAAAATTATCTAATTTCTTTATTTTTATGAATAACAAACTCTGCTCCGTGAATAATTGGTAGAACATTATGTCACAAGGAGAAATAAGCAAATCTAGCTCAGGCTGATTAAATGTTCCTCGGAAATAATAGATTATCATTTACTTATGTGTCACCATATAACGTATGGATATTGCATCACAACGACTAATCGGCTAAGAATGTCAGTTACGTAGTATATCGCTGCAACATGTTGACGTACAGAATTGCCAAGAAGAGCTGTCTATTAACAATCTTAAAACTAACACAGATACAAAAATGTGGTGATATGTAGTTAATGTCGTCGTTATGAACACGCATATGCTTCTCCTTGTTAGCTAGCGCTAGCAACAACTTCAGTGTGGGAACGTTAGCAGGAATGCTAACGAGAGAAGACATAGCTAACGCTAAGAAGCCAATAAAACACATTTTAAGCCAACATCCAAATTATTACATGAGTAATTATCGCTTCTTTTAATTTCTTACCTTAACAACGACTATTATCTCCACTAATCCGGTATGCGTTTGTATGGCTTATTATCTTTTTCCGAACGACTTCCGGTTAGCGTTTCTAGCTAGCTAGCACTTGCGAGAAGTTGCCGGGATAACAGGACGTGACGTAACATCAACACCGGATGCTATATAAAGTTCTTCTTCTTCTTCTTCTTCTTCTTGTGATTTTTATGGCGGTTGGCAAGCAACCTTGTGGTGAGCATTACCGCCACCTACTGTAATGGCGTGTGGATCGAGGTGGATTCCTACTCTAAATTATTTTATTTAACCCAGTGTTTTAAAAAAAAATTGTGTATTGCTTTATAACCTGTGTGTTCTGAGTGCAATCCTAATATATCTTCCACTGCTAACCTAATATTCTCTTTCGCTAACTTATTTCCCAGTATTCCCCTTTCTCTATTATATTTTCTACAATGTATTAAAACATGTCTTACATTTTCTATCTGTTGGCAAGAATCACACAGTCCTGTAGCATGTTTCCCCATCAATTTCAATGAACTATTTAGATATGTATGTCCTAATCTCATTCTAGTAATAATGTCTTCTTCCTTCCTATTTCTATTGCCTCCTCTCATTACACCAACTCTCCTCTGGACTTTGTAATACTCTCTACCTTTTGTTTCCTTATTCCAATTATCCTGCCACTTTTTATTGTGTTCTATCTTAATGATGTTCTTCACTTCTTCTTTACTGTGCTTAATCTCCATGTTTAATTCTGTTTTAGTGGTTGCTTGTTTTGCGTACTTATCAGCTAATTCGTTCCCCTCAACTCCTACATGAGCAGGAACCCAAAGAAATGTTACCACACCTCCCGCTTTATTTATTCTGTAGACTGCCTGAACTATTTCATAAACTAAATCTTGTCTTGTTTCTGACGCTATGTTTTTTATGCTAGTCAATGCACTGCTGGAGTCCGAGCACACGACTGCTTTTCTTGCTTTATTTTCTTCTATCCAATGAATTGCCATATAAATTGCTACCAATTCTCCCGTAAAAACAGATAATTTATCACTTATTCTTTTATTTAATACTATGTTTCCTTGTGGGATAACTGCTGCTGCTCCTACCTTATTATTTATAGTTTTTGATGCATCTGTGTACACCATGATGTTGTCTAAAAACGTTTCCTCAATCCATTGTTCTATCTGGTAACTATTTAAATGTCTATTCTTTAGTAATTGCATGTTTACATTTGGGTTTTCATACATCCACGGTGGTATTGCAGGGATTGGTACTGTAGGGCTAACTTTAATATTATCAATTTGAACTTTATTACATCTGTCTCCTATTATCCACCCGAAACTATTCATTTTTTTCTTCTCTTTTTCTTGGCAGTTTAGTAGCACTTGATGGGTTGGATGTCCTTGCTTGGACCCTTTTAAGTTTGCCCAATAAACTACTGACAGTTGATCTCTCCTCATATCTAAAGGTTTTTCATTCATCTCTACTTGTAATACTGCAACTGGGGTTGATTTAGTAGCTCCACAACATAATCTTAAAGCCTGTGATTGGATCCTGTCTATTTTCTGAAGTAATGTTTTTGAAGCAGATTGATAAATAATGCATCCATTATCAATAACAGATCTAATTAAACTGATGTATATTGCTTTCAATGTCTGCCTATCAGCCCCCCAGTCTTTACCCCTCAAAGCCCTCATTATATTTAACACCTTTTTACTTTTCTCCACTATTTTGCTGATGTGGGTTGACCAGTTAATATTTTTATCAAACCATATACCCAAATATTTAAATACTTGTACCTCTTCTATATTTTCTCCATAGAGTTTAATTTGGATCTTGTTTTGTACTTTCCTCTTTGTAAAATTAATGACTTTTGTCTTTCCAACAGAGAATCTTAAACCCCACGCCGTTCCCCATTCTTGAACATTATGCTTTTTGAATCTTCTTTTCTATATGATTAGTATTTCTACCTCTCTTCCACATCACTCCATCGTCAGCAAACAGTGCCACATCCACTAACCCTTCCACTTCACTAAAAACTTCATTTATCATTATTGAAAATAATACTGGACTTATTATACTCCCTTGCGGGGTCCCATTTTCCAGTTCATATACTCTGCTGTATTCATTCTCTATTTTTACTATTATTTTCCTACTTGTTAAGAAGTCTTTTATCCATCTATACATTTTCCCTCTAATCCCAATTATATGTAGTTTTGTCAGCAACCCCTGTTTCCACAACATATCATAAGCTTTCTCTATATCAAAAAATACTGCAATTATACTTTATTTATTTATTTGTCCCTTTCTAATTTCCTCTTCCAGCTGCACTGCTGGGTCGTTTGTGTTTCTTGCTTTGCGAAATCCACTTTGGTAGTTTTTTATTATTTCTTTTGACTCTAAATAATATACTAGTCTTTCATTAATCATTTTTTCCATTACTTTACCCAAATTTGAGGTCAATGCTATCGGCCTATAATTACCTGCCTCTTCCGGGTCTTTCCCTGGTTTGCATATCGGAATTATTACAGCTTCTTTCCACTCTGCTTCTTCATATATCCTATTATATAATTTCAAGACCACTTATTTGCCAATGCTGCTTAAGTTTTTGATCATCTGATAACTCACCTGGTCTTTTCCTGGTGTTGTATTTTTAACCTTTTTCAATATTCGAACCATTTCATTCAAAGAAAATGTCATATCTATAGTGTTGGTTAAACTATTATCATTGTCTTCCACCATTTCCCTAATATTTAAACTAATTGTTTCTTCTCTCTTTTGTTTTTCTACATTTCTCAAATTATCATTACTGTGCACTTTAACAAATGTCTTTGCTAAAAGTTCTGCTTTTTCTTTATTTTCTACCACACACCGTGTCCCATCTTTCATCACATGATTTTTATGTTCACTTCTGATCCCTGACATTTTCTTGATCATTCCCCACACTTGGCCTAAAGGAGTAGTTCTATTTAATGATTCACAAAACGTTATCCAATAGTGTTTTTTTGTCTTTTTAATAACGTATACTACTTTAGCTTGGTGCCTTTTATATTGGATCATATCTTGGAAATTATGTGTTCTTCTCAATATTCTAAATGCTCTATTCTGTTCTTTTATTGCATCTGTGCACGCTTGTGTCCACCACGGCACTATCTTCCTTCTTTTCCCTATACTACTCCTTGGTATGCTCTTTTTGGCTGCTTCTATTATGCACTTTGTAATATCTGTATTCAGTTGTTCAATATCTTGATTTATATCCACTTCCTTTAATGTCATGTCGGTACTTTCCCTAAATTGTCCCCAATCACCGTGATTATACTTCCATCTTCCTTCTTTTTTAGTGCTTTCTGTCCTTTGGTTTATGTTTATGTGAATGAAGATTGGGTAGTGATCACTTCCTATAGTGCTGTCTTTATTTACTTCCCACTCTACCTTTCCTGCTAACCCTTGTGACACCAGTGTTAAATCTATTGCTGTTTCTTTACCCGTAACTACATCTAACCTTGTTCCCGACCCATCATTCACACACACCAGTTCTTTTTCCTCCAAAAATGCTTCCAATGTTTCCCCATTCCAGTCATCCCTTTCACCCCACATTGTGCTATGTGCATTAAAGTCACCACACCAAATGATATTGCCACTCCAGTGCTCAACTATTTTTTCCAGTTGATGAATTAGTAATTTCTTGCACGGATTATAGAAGTTTAGCACTTTGTATCTTTCTTTATTATTCCATACTTCTACCCCTACTAGTTCTAGTTCTTGTTTTTCTTTTAATATTGTATAATGCATGTCTTCTTTAATAAATATGGCACATCCTCCTCCTTGCCCATCATTCCTATCTTTACGTATTGTTATGTATCCTTTTATGATAAAGCTCAATTTTGGCTTCAGCCAGGTTTCTTGAATACATATTATATGTGGTTTATTTTTCATATTATTAATATATCCCTTAAGTTCCTGTCCGTTTGCTATTGAACTTCTGGCATTCCACTGAACAATTAACATGGCGTTGGATTGTGGTAACATGACTCTGTCTCGTCTACTCTCTGTAGTTCACCTTGTACCTGTTCCCAAGATAGTTCTTTTAAATTTAAGAACTTTGCTGCTGCCTTGACAATTATTTTGATCTTCTCAGTTTTATTTCTTGCCTGTTCTGTGCAGTTTATGACATATGCCAGGAACACAACTAGCTTGTCCATAGAAAGTCCTGTATTGCTGCCTCTTGTTTTTTATTACTTGAACTATTGTCACTTCTGTCTCGTTCTGAACTATTCTCACTTCTATCTTGTTCTGCACTTTCTTGATTTCTTACTTTAACTGCCTCTGCGTATGTAATATTTCTTTCTACTCTGATTTGCTGTACTTCTGTTGCCTGTTTCCTAATGACACATCCCCCGCTGCTGTGTGATTCCCGCACAGTTACAACACTTGACCAGATCATTATCTCCACATTGTCCATATTTATGCTCCCCTCTAGGGATGGGCGATACCCCACTTTTAGGATTCAATACGATACCGATACTTTTTCTTGCATTTTCATCGATACCGAAACCGATACCGATACCATTCATTTCTTATTGGCAATTTTTGTCAGTCAAAAATATTATTACTATTGTTATTATTTAAGACAAATCACAAGACAAATACAGACCATTTATACCACATTTATTATGGTCAATATATAATAAAAGTAAAATTAAAATAAATAACATAAATATTAAAAATAAATAAAATATTATATATAATAATAATTATATATTATATATAATAATAATTAGATATTAGGGCTTTCCAATTAACTGTCAAATCCGAATCGCAAGAAGCTGCAGTTATTTTTTAAAGTTTGTAATATAATTAGCAATTAATGAAATATGAAATAGGCTAATGTTTTCTAAATGTAAGAAATCATGTTACAGATTAAAACCAAAATCACATTAAATCATATTTTTCAAGATTTCCTTGGAAAAAAATAAAACTGTAATGCAAAGATGAAGAATCTCCAAATTGTATCTATTTCTTATCTTGTTTTAAATACTCAAGCAATTTTCAACTAACAGTAAATTCCCCTGTGTGGAAATTATTTGAATTTAGGATAATCATTTAAACAAAAATATTCAGTAAACATTACTAAAAAAACAAAAAAACAATGCCTGTTTTAAGTCAACAATTGGACAACACTGGATATGCCTGGCTGCATCGCTGTCGGCTGGCTGTGTGTGTGTTGCACGTTGACGACGCTCATTCGCTGTCTCCTGTCACGTGACTGGGCCAGCTCTCTACTCTGCCAGGTACTAGTGATGGGATCGGCAGTTCTTTTGACTGTACTGAATCACTAGAATCAGTTCCTTAAATTGATTCGTTCAAAAAATTCGTTCACCGAATCTGATTGAATTCAGTTCAGGCTTTGTTCCAAGCGTTTATGCGTGCTTTTCAATCAAAAGTTGATTGAAGTTGAGTGACTTTTATTTGGCTTATTATTTGTACAGACACGTTCCTCACAGCCTCTCTTCTGGCCCCTGGAGAGAGCTTGGTGTGAATGATGTCCAGGTGAGACATTACATAATAGCATTTGCTAACTTTTTACTATTTTCTTGCCATACTTTTATTAAAATACATTGTTCACACCTCAGGGCCTAACAAAGCAAGGGTGCTCCAACAACTGTGGCGTGTTTGTTTTGATGGTAAGACCAAATCAGCATGTTATAGCATTGCTGTTGTCTGTCAAAATGTTTGCTTGCTACATTAAAACCACATTCATTTGTATTGAAAAAAATGTATCCTTGGGAATACGCCTGACATTATATTAAGCAGTACCTCTTGGCTTACAGTACACTCTGTACATTGTAATGGGAGCCAATTGTGATTTCAGAGAGGTATGTGTAAATCGTGACACATTATGCTTAGTGTACAAGGTGTTATATTTTTTTTACAACATATTAACATCTCTGCGATGAGGTGGCGACTTGTCCAGGGTGTACCCCGCCATCCGCCCAATTGTAGCTGAGATAGGCTCCAGCGCCCCTCGCGACCCCAAAGGGAATAAGCGGTAGAAAATGGATGGATGGATGGATATTAACATCTTCCTGCATTTCCTTCTTCAAAGGAAAACATGCTGCAAATTAGGAGATGGTGGTGTCTCGCTCTCCTGCAGAACTTCCCCATGCCGTAAGTGCTTTGAATATCACAAATCACAAAAAAAATGTTTTACTCACGGTCAACAGACCAACATGAATGTTTTCATAGTGAATGTATGTTGTCATTAAATCACTAAGGTCTGAAGAAGACCGATTGCAGGACAGAAAAAGGCGACGAGAGCAAGGAGGGCTACAGGTGAGAGGTCATGTGATTAATTAGTCTTGTAGTCAACTATTGCTAGACTAAAGCGTAATTCCTCCACTTATTTCAATTACCTTAGTTTTACATCTTGCATTGTTATTGTGCCTATAAGAACGGCAATATGTTTCCTTTCTAGACAGTGGAAAATTAACAGAACTGGAAACAGGGAACAGGGTTGCTTGTTATGGGCCAGAAAAATACCTTGATACTTGCCATTGTTAAACATTTATGGAAGCTTAAGGAATGTATTTGGCTAGGCTACAACATTTTTTTTTTCTTTACAGATCAAACATTTTTAACCTGGGGTGAAAAATAAAATCAATGATGCAAAGTCTTCTGTCTTTGGTTTATTTGACTTAGCTAATATAATTGAGTGTGCAAAATAATATGTGTCTATACTCTTATGGAAATGCTATGGTTTATATATAATTATTATTTATTTTTTTTCATGGTAAATGCTATGGTTTATATATATATATATATATATATATATATATATATATATATATATATATATATATATATATATATATATATATATATATATATATATATATATATATATATATATATATATATATATATTTTCATGGTAAAAAAAACACATTTGACAAGTTAAAAGTAGGAATGTCTAAGTCTATCAAATACATGAACCTTTTTCCATATTAAGTCATTGTGCTGTGCCGGATCTCCGCCACCAGATGAAGCCTGCGGGCTCAACGTTGAGACCCGCCCACATTGAGGTAAAATAAGCCCCTCCTCGATCTGCGGGCTGCAGCCAGGGGTTACTCGACATTCGCGCACTGCGTAGGGACTCGCGTTAATCTAACAACAACAACAGTTGCAGTAGAAGGGATAATAATAATAATAATAATATGAATCAGAATTGATCCCCAAGGAGAAATTTATTTTTGTTACAATAACTGTGTAAATAATAGCCTATGTATGTGTACATACATTAGTTATTATTTTTATTTTAAATCTTCTCAAAACAGCCTGCTTACACTTTACCTCCCGCCCCTTCTTTCTGTCTCCTCTACTAGTCTACTCTCATTTTGTTTTCATGTGGCTTGCTTTCATGGGATCGGCAGTTCTTTTGACTGTACAAATCACTAGAATGAGTGACTGACAACGCCACACTGTGGCCGCAGTTCATTACGTGTACCGAATCACTTCTGCAGTTCTTTTGACAGTACGAATCACTGAATCAGTGACTGACAACGCCACACGGTGGCCGCAGTTCAGTACGTGTACCGAATCTCTTCTGCAGTTCTTTTGACAGTACGAATCACTAGAATCAGTGACTGACAACGCCACACGGTGGCCAGTTCAGTACGTGTACCGAATCTCTTCTGCAGTTCTTTTGACAGTACGAATCACTAGAATCAGTGACTGACAACGCCACACGGTGGCCAGTTCAGTACGTGTACCGAATCTCTTCTGCAGTTCTTTTGACAGTGCGAATCACTAGAATCAGTGACTGACAACGCCACACTGTGGCCGCAGTTCAGTACGTGTACCGAATCACTTCTGCAGCAGCAGTACAGTTTAATTGCATTATTATAATGATGATGATAGCTACTAAACAACAACAACAGTTGCAGTAGAATGGATAATAATAATACTAATAATATGAATCAGAATTGATCCCCAAGGAGAAATGTATTTTTGTTACAATAACTGTGTAAATAATAGCCTATGTATGTGTACATACATTAGTTATTATTTTTATTTTAAATCTTCTCAAAACAGCCTGCCCTACACGTTACCCTCCGCCCCTCCCCCTCGCGTCGCTGCTGCTCAGCCTGCACGGATTTTCTTTAACTTTATGTGTTGAGATAATGGGTGTTTGTTTTCATGTGGCTTGAGTCAACATTAGCCGTTAGCTTGGAGAATGAATGGAGAACGGATGCCAAAGGCATGAAACATATCCCTGCGACGGGGGGAGAATCACTCGCGGCATTGGGGCAAGCAGAGCAGAGAGCGAGAGCGTTGACGTTCACTGAGTGATTCATGTCGTTAATCCGCGGTGAACGAATCGTTCGCTCAGTCCCTCCCCACGCCCTCTCATTGGCTGCGTCGTTCGCCGACGTCGAGGGTTCAGTGAGTCACAGAATGCGCCAGTTCCACTCATACCGGCATGGTCGCGGCGGAGCTCAACTGAACTGAGAAAGGAACGAATCAGTTCATGAAGTAATTCGGTTCAGTACGTTCACTCAAAAGATTCGTTCTTTCGAACGAATCGTTCGCGAACGACACAACACTACCAGGTACAGGGGTGTCCCAGCACATAGTAAGTTAAGTAAGTCATCAAAAACATCTGAAAGTGATTCTTGCATTCCCCCACACGCCGTTTTTTGGTTTATATCGATACTTTTTTCAGAAAAGTAATGCCAAATGAGTAGCGTGTGAGTATCGATATATCGATACCACAGGATCGATACGCACATCCCTACTCCCCTCCACACCTTCCACATCTCACTGGCTATGTGCCCATAGCGTTGGCACTTGAAGCAGCGTACTGGGGGTGGGACGTAAGCTCTAACATAAAAGCTTAAAAACCCAATCATAATTCTTTGCGGGAGGACTTCCTCGACAAACTGTACTAATACTGATTCGCTCTCCGTCTTTTCTCCATTTCTATATGCCATCATTCTTGTCATCATCTTGACAGTTCCCCCTTTTATTTGTCTTTTCAATTCTTCTAAATTTTCACCTCTTGGAATTCCTGTCACTACTCCTCTTGCCCCCTTTCGTTCTCCCACTTCCATTTTTTCCTTTATTATCTTATTGCACCGTTTTTGCAACCGCATTGCTTTACTCTTTTGCTCTCCATTTTTGCATTTAATCAAAAGTCGTCCGTCCCTAAGCACCTTCGCTATCACCACCTCTCCGATGTCCTTCTTTAACCCCTTAACCAGTGTCATTAAACTTATGTCATTCATGTCTTGACTTGATTTAAATGTATATATAATCCTGTAATTATCTTCCATAGTCTTTTTCCTCTTTTCTACTTCTTCATCTTCTTCGTGAACTGTTTTAGCACTCGACTTTCCTTCATGCCCTCCACTCCCCTTCTTTCCTCTCTCCCCTCTAGTCCTATCCACGTCCATACCTTCCTCATACATCCCGTCACTATCCCCTTCCATCTCGATCCAGTCACAAAACAGCTTATGCACAACCGCCAAGAAGATTTGGATACTCTCACGTGTTTAGCCACCGCTCTTGGTTTACTTCCGCCTCCTCCACTCCGGATCGATCGTCTTTTTCCCCCCTATATAAAGTTCGCAGTAAGAAGGTCAATGTATGTATTGGTCTTTGAAATGTTCCTTTCATAAATGGAAATAGAAAAACAAAAAAACGATTAGTGTATTTGAATTTCGTTTAAAAAAATACAAAATATTAAAACCGAATACAAAAATAAAAACCAAGCATTATGTTTTTGGGTGTTTTAAGCGATAGCTAAATATAAAAAACGTTTGGATTTGCATTGTATATTTCATGACAGAAAAATTTAAAATGGTCAGTAAACAGTTACGGACATTTTTCTCATATCCTTTCACCGGAACTTTTTATTTTCAAAGTAAAAGCAGGGATACTACGGTACTTGTGTCTACGGTTTAGACATGGCACTACGAGGACTGACATCGACAGAAATCTCTACGCACATATCATACAAAACTGGAGGCAAAAATGGATATGATCACGCATAACACAGTCCTGGTTAAAAATACAGGGGTGTGACTTAAACCTAGAATCAGTCAAGCCTCTAAAACTCTAGTTTTTCGCTAATGACATAAAAACCAGGGACATGATTGATTTATTGAGCAGTTTAATTTTAAAAATTGAATCCACAACAAATCTGAGTCTTCAAACATCTGTTAAAACTTAATTGTAAGGATTGTTTTAATTACACCATTGACAAAAATAAAATAAAAAATTTAGAACTGTATTTTAATAAGATGACATTTAGGTTGGGGACAGTCATTTCTCAATAGAAAGTACCTTATGAATGATGATTTTGTATTTGTGTATCTTACCACTACCTCGGTAATGCATTGGGTTTAACAGATCACAGTCTCAGTCAAATCTGTGTCTGAATATTTGGTAATGGGTCATCACTTTGAAGTAACTCGTTCGAATGCCCCATATATATGAATGTTGTTTTTGAAACCATGTATAATATCAAACTCAGTCTCTGCCAGTAATCCTTAAATCCTCCTCCACATCCGGAGGGTGGCGGTAACGCACAAACTCAGTTTGCAGCCATGTTAAGCAAAAAAGAAGAAGAAGGAAGAAGACGAAGAAGAAGAAAACCCCGAATGCTTCAAAGAAAATGGCGAACATCGTTGAGGCGAAGACTCAGTCGGACTTTGAGGGGATCCTCGCCAAAGCCGGCAAACGACTAACGGTGGTGCACTTCCAGGCGGCATGGGCTCCTCAGTGCGGCCTAATGAACGAAGTGATGGCCGAGCTGGCTAAAGAACACACTCACAGCACCTTCGTCCAACTGGAGGCGGAAGCGGTGCCGGAGGTGTCGGAGAAGTACGAAATCGCCTCGGTGCCAACTTTCCTTTTTTTCAAAGGAGGTGAAAAAGTGGACCGGCTGGACGGAGCCCACGCTCCCGAGCTGACCAAGAAGGTGCAGCGCTTGGGCTTGGCGGGTGAGCCTGAAAGCGGCCCTACTGACCTGAACCAGCGGCTGAACAAGCTGATCAATGCGGCCCCCTGCATGCTCTTCATGAAAGGCTCAGCGCATGAGCCTCGCTGCGGCTTCAGCCGGCAGATCGTTGCCCTCCTTAAGGAACACGACGTCCAGTTCAGCAGTTTCGACATCCTGTCCGACGAGGAGGTCCGACAGGGTCTGAAGACCTTCTCGAACTGGCCCACCTACCCTCAGCTGTACGTCAACGGCGAGCTCATAGGCGGACTGGACATCGTCAAGGAGCTCGCCGAGTCCGGCGAGCTGGAGAACACCTGCCCGAAAGCGGTCACCCTGGAACACCGTCTCAAGACGGCGATCAACCGGAGCCCCGTCATGCTCTTCATGAAGGGCAGCAAGGAGGCGGCGCGGTGCGGCTTCAGTCGGCAGATCCTGGAGATCCTGAACGGCACCGGCGTGGATTATGACACGTTTGACATCCTGGAGGACGAGGAGGTACGACAGGGTCTCAAGACTTACTCCAACTGGCCCACCTACCCGCAGATTTACGTGAAGGGGGAGCTCATCGGGGGTTTGGATATTGTCAAGGAGCTGAAGGAGAGCGGGGAGCTCGTGTCTGTGCTTAAGGGGGACTCTTAGGTCTTATTTCGGGGCGGCGTCCACATGGTTCTTCTGCTGTAACACCTCACCAAAATTAACAATACCAATATAAAACTGTGTATTATTGCATCTAGAATATAACAAGTGTTTATTTTCTACCACACTGAGTGGTTTTTATAAACTTGCTTGAGTTATTTGCTTTACTGTCTGACTCAAAGCGAATACTTTAAGTAAACATGCTATTACTTTCATATTCACTCACCTTCCATGTCCAGGATTCATAAATAAAAGTGTTACACTTACACTAAAAGGTTGTCTCCTTACAAAATGTTTGCATAAGACAGTTTTGTTGCATGGTTTGATAGTGCGACTGTTTTTATGGACACGTTGAGAAATATATTAATACAAGTAGTATATCTGCTGTAGTAACTGCACAAGTACAATTTGTTTGCAATAAGGTTCCACCAAGATTTGAACTCGGATCGCTGGATTCAAAGTCCAGAGTGCTAACCATTACACCATGGAGCCTATGTTCCATGTTCCAAAATCTGACCCACGGGCAGCATGTAGTTATTAAAAATTATAAGTTCTTTTTTCACTTTTTTAAAACTTTTACCTTTCAATTTGTTTTCGCATGTAATTAAGCAAACAAAAGTAGCCCCTCCTCCTGCATCCTTTATTTTATTCTGTATATTTATATAAAACATGTTTCTACACCATTGATTGACAGGATGCATATGATTGGCATATTTAGTGTGTGGTTAAAGTGATGGAATGTGACATGAAATCTGCATACTTCCAAATGGCCAGCAGGGGTCGACAGTTTAAGTAAACCTGCCTTAAAGGCCTACTGAAATGAATTTTTTAAAATTTAAACGGGGATAGCAGATCCAGGGGCACCGCTAGGTATTTTGGGCCCCATGAAAAGAATCTTTACAGGGCCCCCTGTATTATAATTTCATCATCATTAGGGGCCTCTCTGGGCCCCCCTCCATCATGGGCCCCAAGAATCCGTCTCCTTTACCCCCCCTTTTCGGCGCCCCTGAGCAGATCCATTCTATGTGTCATACTTGATCATTTCACGATATTGCCATATTTTTGCTGAAAGGATTTAGTATAGAACAACGACGATAAAGTTCACAACTTTTGGTCTCTGATAAAAAAAAGCCTTTCCCCTACCTGAAGTAGCGTGATGACACCGGTGGAAGGACTGCTCATATTTTCCTATTGTTTACACCAGCAGCGAGAGAGATTCGGACCGAGAAAGCGACGATTACCCCATTAATATGAGCGAGAATGAAAGATTTGTGGATGAGGAACGTAAAAGTGAAGGACTAGCGTGCAGTGCAGAACGTATCTTTTTTCGCTCTGACCGTAACTTAGGTACAAGGGTTCATTGGATTCCACACTCTCTCCTTTTTCTATTGTGGATCACGGATTTGTATTTTAAACCACCTCGGATACTATATCCTCTTGAAAATGAGAGTCGAAAACGCAAAATGGACATTCACAGTGACTTTTATCTCCACGACAATACATCGGTGAAGCTCTTTAGCTACTTAGCTAACGTGATAGCATCGGGCTTTACTGCATATAGAAACAAAAGAAATAAGTCCCTGACTGGAAGGATAGACAGAAGATCAACAATACTACCAAACTCTGGACATGTAAATAAATGGTTAATGCTTTCCAGCTTGGCGAAGCTTAATGATGCTGTTGCTAACGACGCTATTGAAGCTAACTTAGCTACGGAACCTCGACAGAGCTATGCTAAAAACATTAGCTCTGCACCTACGCCAGCTCTCATCTGCTCATCACTACCCGTGCTCACCTGCGTTCCAGCGATCGACGGTACGACGAAGGACTTCACCCGATCACCGATGCGGTTGGCGGCTCGGAGACGGAGGAAGTCAAGGTGAGGTCGTTCGGCTAGCGTGTCTCCTATCCTCAAAGTGCTTCTGGTTGTGTTGCTGTAGTCCGCCGCTAATACACCGATCGCACATACAGCTTTCTTCTTTGCAGTGTCCATTGTTCATTAAACAAATTGCAAAAGATTCACCAACACATATGTCCAGAATACTGTGGAAGTTTGAAATGAAAACAGAGCTTTTTGTATTGGATTCAATTGGCTCCGAATACTTCCGCTTCCACTGTTCACGTTACGCGCAAACGTCATATCGAAACGTTTTCAGCCGGAAGTTTGCCGGGGGACGGTGTGGCGAAGTTGGTAGAGTGGCCGTGCCAGCAATCGGAGGGTTGCTGGTTACTGGTGTTCAATCCCCACCCTCTACCATCCTAGTCACGTCCGTTGTGTCCTTGGGCAAGACACTTCACCCTTGCTCCTGATGGCTGCTGGTTAGCGCCTTGCATGGCAGCTCCCGCCATCAGTGTGTGAATGTGTGTGTGAATGTGGAAATACTGTCAAAGCGCTTTGAGTACCTTGAAGGTAGAAAAGCGCTATACAAGTATAACCCATTTATCATTTATTATATTTAAAATTGCACTTTATAAGTTAATCCGACCGTATTGGCATTTGTTGCAATGTTAAGATTTCATCATTGATATATAAACTATCAGACTGCATGGTCGGTAGTAGTGGGTTTCAGTAGGCCTTTAAAGGGGAACTGGACTTTTTTGGAATGTTGCCTGTTATACACAATCCCTCTGTGAGAAAAACAGACATATGTTTTTCTTTTTTTATGTATTCTAACTCGTCAATACATGCTAGTCAGCTAACAATGGAAGTCCCTGTATTCCGACTATACAGCGCTTTAAAAAAAACTTTCATTGATATTTTAAATACATACTGTAAGTATATATATAATGTATAGTAACCGGCACATTCATAATAACATGCTCATTTTAAACATACGGCGACACATTTCATAGATGCATCACAACTTCCGCTTTTCCTTTCAACAATTAATACTACTACTTACAGAAGACTTAATGAGAGCCAACAAAGACTACTTTGGGACAAATAATGATCCAGAACCTTTTATTTTTGAGCCACAATATAAGGATTGTGAGCAATAAGTTTTAAAAGCTGTGTGCTAAACAGGTCAAGCTTTAGTGAAACACTAGCATCATGTAACAGTATTGTTAAGTGCTCAGAATCAGAATCAGAATCAGAATAGTTTTATTGCCATTGTTTGAGAACGGGTTCACAAACTAGGAATTTTTCTTGGTGCAAACGTGCGACATAAAAACATATAACACATATTTGGTAATAAAAAGAGCTGTAACTGAGCTATCAGATAGACTTAGAAGGAATTCAAGGAATTCAAGGAGCTGCTGTTAGGAGTTATTGTTCATTTGCCTGATGGCCGAGGGGAAAAAACTGTTCAGGTGGCGGGAGGTGTGAGTCTGGATGGAGCGTAGTCTCCTGCCTGAGGGGAGAGGGGAGAATAGCGTGTGTCCAGGGTGAGAAGAGTCAGCTGTGATCCGACCCACACGCCTGCTGGTCCTGGAGGAGAACAAGTCATGGAGGGATGGGAGCTTGCAGCCAATCACCTTCTCAGCAGCACGTACGATGCGCTGCAGTCTATTCTTATCCTGGACTGTGGCGCCGGGGAACCACACTGTGATGGAGGAGGTCAGGATGGACTCTATGATGGCTGAGTAAAACTGCACCAGCATCTCGGTCGGCACCTTAAGTTTCCTCAGCTGCCGCAGGAAGTACATCCTCTGCTGGGCCTTCTTGATGAGGGAGCTGATGGTCAGCTCCCACTTGAGGTCCTGGGTGATGGTGGTGCCCAAGAAACGGAAGGAGTCCACAATGGGGACGGGGGTGGGAGAGTCAATCAGGGTGAGGGGGGATGGTGGGGTTGTGACTTTCCTGAAGTCCATGATCATCTCCACTGTTTTCTGGGCGTTCAGCTCCAGGTTGTTGAGGCTGCACCAGGACGTCAGCCGGTCCACCTCTCTCCTGTAGGCGGACTCATCGCCATTCGAGATGAGCCCGATGAGGGTGGTGTCATCCGCAAACTTGAGCAGTTTTACGGATTGGTGACTGGAAGTGCAGCAGTTTGTATACAGGGAGAAGAGCCAGGGGGAGAGTACACAGCCCTGAGGAGTACCAGTGTTTGTGGTTCGACTGTCCGAGACAATCTTCCCCAGCCGTACGTGCTGTCTTCGGTCTGGCAGGAAGTCATTAATCCAACTGCAGAGGGAGTCGGGCACGCTGAGCTGGTAGAGCTTGTCTCGTAGCAGTCCAGGGAGGATGGTGTTGAAGGCAGAGCTGCAGTCCACAAACAGGATCCTAGCGTAGGTTCCTGGGGAGTCCAGATGCTCCAGGATGAAGTGGAGGGCCATGTTCACTGCATCATCCACAGACCTGTTGGCTCTGTAGGCGAACTGCAGTGGGTCCAGGAGGGGGGCGGTGATGTCCTTGAGGTGGGGCAGGACCAAGCGCTCAAAGGACTTCATGACCACAGACGTCAGCGTGTCCGGCCTGTTTTCATTTAGTCCTGTGATCCGTGCTTTCTTGGGGACAGGGACAATGGTAGAGGTCTTAAAGCAGGACGGCACGCGGCATAGCTCCAGAGAGGTGTTAAAAATGTCAGTGAAGACAGGAGCCAGCTGATCCGCACAGTGTCTGAGAGTGGAGGGGGAGACACCATCCGGCCCGGGGGCCTTCCGCGTATTCAGCTTCAAGAACTGCCGGCGTACATCCTCTTCTTTGATGGAGAGGGTCTTTACAGTCTTATGAAGTTTTTGGAGTCCTGTGATGTCATTGGAGTCCTTTAAAGGCCTACTGAAACCCACTACTACCGACCACGCAGTCTGATAGTTTATATATCAATGATGAAATCTTAACATTATAACACATGCCAATACGGCCGGGTTAACTTATAAAGTGACATTTTAAATTTGCCGCTAAACTTCCGGTTCGAAACGCCTCTGAGGATGACGTATGCGCGTGACGTAGACCGGGGAACACAGGTATGCCTTCCACATTGAAGCCAATACGAAAAAGCTCTGTTTTCATTTCATAATTCCACAGTATTCTGGACATCTGTGTTCGTGAATCTGTTTCAATCATGTTCATTGCATTATGGAGAAGGAAGCTGAACAAGCAAAGAAGAAAGTTGTCTGTGCGAAATGGACGTTTTTTTCGAACGTAGTCAGCCACAACAGTACACAGCCGGCGCTTCTTTGTTTACATTCCCGAAAGATGCAGTCAAGATGGAAGAACTCGGATAACAGAGACTCTAACCAGGAGGACTTTTGACTTCGATACACAGACGCCTGTAGAGAACTGGGACAACACAGACTCTTACCAGGATTACTTTGATTTGGATGACAAAGACGCAGACGTGCTACTGTGAGTATGCAGCTTTGGCTTCTAAACATTTGATCGCTTGACCGTATGTGCGCAACTTTTTTTTGCGTATGTACGTAACTTTTTAAAAATATATAAGCTTTATGAACCTTGGGTTAGGTGAACGGTCTTTTGGGCTGAGTGATTGTGTGTGTTGATCAGGTGTTTGAATTGTATTGGCGTGTTCTATGGAGCTAGGAGCTAGCATAGGAGCTAGGAGCTAGCATAACACGTACCGTACCGTACGTGCGCGTCACGTACGTAACTTTTTAAAAATATATAAGCTTTATGAACCTTGGGTTAGGTGAACGGTCTTTTGGGCTGAGTGATTGTGTGTGTTGATCAGGTGTTTGAATTGTATTGGCGTGTTCTATGGAGCTAGGAGCTAGCAGAGGAGCTAGGAGCTAGCATAACAAACACGCAGGTGTTATTATGCAGGATTATTTTGTGGCATATTAAATATAAGCCTGGTTGTGTTGTGGCTAATAGAGTATATATATGTCTTGTGTTTATTTACTGTTGTAGTCATTCCCAGCTGAATATCAGGTACCGTGAGTATGCAGCCTTGGCTGCTAAACATTTCATAACTTGACCGTATGTGCGCGTCACGTACGTAACTTTTTAAAAATATATAAGCTTTATGAACCTTGGGTTAGGTGAACGGTCTTTTGGGCTGAGTGATTGTGTGTGTTGATCAGGTGTTTGAATTGTATTGGCGTGTTCTATGGAGCTAGGAGCTAGCAGAGGAGCTAGGAGCTAGCATAACAAACACGCAGGTGTTTTTATGCAGGATTAATTTGTGGCATGTTAAATATAAGCCTGGTTGTGTTGTGGCTAATAGAGTATATATATGTCTTGTGTTTATTTACTGTTGTAGTCATTCCCAGCTGAATATCAGGTCACCCCCGGCTCTCACAGCATCTTCCCTATCTGAATAGCTTCAACTCCCCACTAGTCCTTCACTTGCACTTTACTCATCCACAAATCTTTCATCCTCGCTCAAATTAATGGGGAAATTGTCGCTTTCTCGGTCCGAATCTCTCTCACTTCATGCGGCCATCATTGTAAACAATAGGGAACTTTGCGTATATGTTCAACTGACTACGTCACGCTACTTCCGGTAGGGGCAAGCCTTTTTTTTATCAGATACCAAAAGTTGCAATCTTTATCGTCATTGTTCTATACTAAATCCTTTCAGCAAAAATATGGCAATATCGCGAAATGATCAAGTATGACACATAGAATAGATCTGCTATCCCCGTTTAAATAAAAAAAATTCATTTCAGTAGGCCTTTAACTCCTTTAATGAAGTGCTGGCATTGGTGGGGAGGGTGATGGTGGGGGGAGCATGGCTTTGATGAGCTGAAGGCCGTTCATGACGACAGTAATGTGTGTTGAGGCCCTGAGCGAGAGTCCGGTCATTCAGGGCCTGGGGGGTTTTGGGCTTATAGTTCGTAAGGGCCCTTAGACCTCTCCAAACTGCCGCAGAATCATTGGAGCGGAACTGTTCCTGTAGACGGTTAGAGTACACAGATTTAGCTTTCTCCACTTCCCTGGTGAAGTGGTACTTCGCTTCTCTGTATGTACTTCGGTCCCCGCTTCTCCACGCAGCCTCCTTCTTCTTGCGCAGCTGTCGGAGCTTGGGTGTGAACCAGGGCTTGTCATTATTATAACAAACCCTGGTGCGCGTTGGAATGATGCGCGCCTCATTGAACTGTATGTATGAGGTCACAGTGTCCGTATACTCGTCCAGATTGTTCGTGGCCGCTCCAATTCCCTCCCAGTCTGTCGTCTCCCAACAAGCATGCAACTCGTCCACAGACTCGGCGGTGAAACACTTAATGTTCCTCATAACAGGTTTAGCCAGTTTCAGTCTCTGTCTGTATGAAGGGATTAAGTGCACCATCACGTGATCTGATAGTCCAAGAGCAGCGCGCGGGACTGCATGAAAAGCCTTGCTCAATGTAGTGTAGCAGTGATCCAGCGTGTTCTCCTCTCTGGTCGGGCATTTAATAAACTGTCTATACTTTGGTAATTCCTGGCTCAAATTTCCCTTGTTAAAGTCACCAAGCACGATAACAAGGGAGTCAGGAAAAGACCGTTCCAGTCCTGCAAGCGCGCGCTGAGCGTCACGCACGTCCGCGCCGGGCGGGATGTAAACAGCCACGAGAATGAATGAAACAATCTCACGCGGTGAGTAAAAGGGCTTACAGTGGATGAAGAAATATTCCAGAGAAGAAGAAAAGTGTCTAAAAACCACAGTCACGTCTGTACACCAGCTATTGTTGATAAAGAAGCAGAGTCCACCGCCTCTTTTTTTGCCAGAGAGCGCCGTGTCTCGGTCCGCGCGGAGGAGATGAAAGCCCTCCAGTTGAAGCGCGCTGTCCGGGACACTTGCGCTCAGCCAAGTCTCCGTGAAGCACAACACACAAGATGAGGAGAAGTCCTTGTTCCTTCTCATCAGCAACGCTAGCTCGTCCATCTTGTTGGCAAGTGAGCGGACGTTGGAGAGGAAGATGCCTGGTAGAGGCGTGCGTAATCCCCGTCCGCGAAGACGGACAAGTGCGCCTGCTCTCTTTCCTCTTCGATGCGGTTTCCCTCTTTTGAGCACAGAATGGACCAAATCCGCAGCTGACGCTAAGATGACTGGTAACAAGTCCATAGGGATGATGGATCTGATGTTCAGTAGCTCTTCACGGGTGTAAGAGCACCCGGAAACACAATTTATGTACAAAAACAAACAAAACAGAGCGCACGAGAGCACCGAGGCAGCCTTCATCGGCGCCATGATGATGACGTATTTTTGAGCCACAATATAAGGATTGTGAGCAATAAGTTTTAAAAGCTGTGTGCTAAACAGGTCAAGCTTTAGTGAAACACTAGCATCATGTAGCAGTATTGTTAAGTGCTAAACTTAGACTTAGACTTAGACAAACTTTAATGATCCACAAGGGATATATATATATATATATATATATATATATATATATATATATATATATATATATATATATATATATATATATATATATATATATATATATATATATATATATATATATATATATATATATGTATGTGTGTGTGTGTATGTAGCTGAGCTAAATTGTATTTTATTTTAATTTTGGTCATTTATTCACATAATTTTTTGTTGTGAACTTCCCCAAAAGTGTTTCTCATTGTAAATAGGTTCAACTCTATTATTTTCCGTTACATACCTTTTTGTTTCCCTGGGGGGTGATTTGGCGTCGCACCTGTGTGTATCCAGCTTCAGTGAGCACTGACGCTCGGAGCTGGTAAATCACGTTTATGTCTCTCTCCTTTTATTTTTTTATAAACTTTTTGGTTGTCGCTCTTAAAGTATTCTATAAGAATGCACACTGTCTTGTGACTTGTTGATAAGCATGCGGGTTAAATTCCCGAATGATGGTTGTTAAATTGTTGTAAAAACCAGACTTTTATAAGCTAAATCAGGGGCAGGGATGATGCTCGAAACCGGTTTTCCTGGTTGTTCGATAAGAAAAGAACCGAATCCTCGGACTCGAATCCCTTTTTGAGAACCGGTACCCGTTATCGAGACCACTATAGTAAAGAAAAATAATTGGTTCTTTATTCGAATCACTTGGAACGAATCCTGTCCCGACAAGGAATGCCCCGTGTGACATCACAAGAAATGACGTCACGTAGCCCAGTCATTTGTCACGGTGGGGTGCAGCGTGCTGTGGTTCGTTCCCGGGACGCAAAACTGACGGCTCCGGACGAAAGCGTGCAGGTAGGAGATGATTTATTTCTCATAAATCATACACATTACAACAGACAGGAACGAAACAAAAGGAAAGTGTGACGTTCGCACGAGAAGCTAAAGCAAAAACTTACTCAGCACATGAATACTAGAAGCTAAGGTAACTTAGCACAGGAATCATGAGCTGGAAAAGCAGAATGCCAATGTAACTGTTGCAAATGCAAACAATGAAGCCACGACGAGTGAGCGGAAAAGGCAGGCTTAAATAGAGTCTCTGATGAGCAACAGGTGCGCGTACAAGGCAGGTGAGAATCATAAGTAACCATGGTGACTAAAACAAACCCCCGAAGTGCACAAAACAACTAAGGAAGTCCAAAATTAACAGAACATAACTAAACAAAACATGATCCGACTACATCATAATACATCAGTTTCATATCATTTCACTTTACAGGAGTAGGAAGAAGTCAAGCTTATTTAATCCTACCCCTTTCCCACTTCATACAAATATATACATCATTTACTGACCTTTTTATAATAAAATATCTGTGAATTAGTACAAACAACAGTTTTGTAATATGTAATTAATTAATTCAGTCATTATTAATATACTGAGATGAAGAATATCTTATTTTCAAAAAGGTTGAAAGTATTTCTCATAGTTCTTCTTCTTTGTACTTTGTAAGCACTATTCATTTGAACAACCTCTTAAAGTGGATCATATCAGTACAATGTTTAACTTCTTTACTTCATCCATTCCATCATTTAATTCCACATCATTTTAGCTGTTTGCAATTTTACCAAATCATCGAACTTTAATATTTTTGACTCAATAAATAAAGTGTTTGTATGTTCTCTATATCCAACATTATGTATCAGTCTAATAATTTTTTTTTGTAACACGGTTAACGAATGTAGTGCACATTTGTAGTTGTTTCCCATATTTCTGCACAATAACCCAGATATGTAACACTAGTGAGCAGTAGAGAATGTGAAGTGATTTGTTAAACCAAATATTGTGTGTTTTTTTTCATATACAACAACCTATCTGGACTCGATAAGAGAATCGATAAGGAATCGGTTCGATAAGAGGATTCGATAACAGGCTCGAACTCGATAATTTCTTATCAAACATCATCCCTAATCAGGGGTGTCCAAACTTTTTCCACTGAGGGCCGCACACGGAAAAATTAAAGCATGCGGGGGCTATTTTGATATTTTTCATTTTCAAACCATAACAAAATATATGGATTTTGTTTGTTTTTTACCTTTAGGGCTCCCGGGGACCATAAAGGGTCTAAGTCATTAAAATGTTAAAAACAAGTCAAATTATTATTTTTTTTATTTATTTAACGCTTACAGTAAATCTCTACAGTAAATCAACTTAAGGTTGATATAAAGTTTAAAAAAACAAAAAGGTTTTATGCCTTCTCTGTCAAAGACAACTTAGTTTTTTATAATAATATGCAGTATTTCCCCCACTGCCCAAAACATTCAGAAAGCAATGTTTGATGTGAAGTAATTAGAGCCTTAAAAAGATCAATAATGCAGGACACCATTGATTTTAATTCATTATTATTTTTGAGTAATCACAGTGAAAAGATAAATAAAATCCCATTAAATATATTTGGGATCCAAAAGGTGCTCCACTCAGAAAGTGATACATTTTTATTAGTTTTTTTTTTACTTTCAACACTTAAGTTACGAGCTGAACTTCAGATATATATGTCCATTTTACGTTTGAACTATTATTTTGTTTGTTTTATGCTCTTTTTTCAAATAAAATGTTGATGTTTTTGTATGGCAACCACACAATATATGCAATATTTCCCACATAAAACATTTTAAAGTGAAATATTTGAAATAATTGGAGCCTTGAATAGGTCAATAATTCATTATAACATATATATATATATTTTTTTGGAGCAATGGCAAAAAAACAAAAAAATAAAGAGACAAAAGAAAAAAAAAGCCTGCATGGCAGCTTTGTGTCAACATTGCAACTTTTTTAGTTAGATTTCACCTCATTCCACTTTTTCAAATGTTTTTTAAAATTTTTGCAATAGCATTTCCAGAATGTGTGGCGGGCCGGTAAACAATTAGCTGCGGGCCGCAAATGGCCCCAGGGCCGCACTTTGGACACCCCTGTGCTAAATGATGTGTGGATTAGCTTAATTAGCTTAATGCTAGCGGCAGTTATTACGGGGTTTCCTGGTCTCGTGAGTTTGCGCACGGGTCAAAAATTCTGCTGCGTGTCTGTGTGGACATCTTGTGTGCCGCTGTGGCATTAATATGAGTGTGTATTATTTCTTTCTTTATTCTTTAGTGGAGAGAGATCCTGTTTACTGTGGACTGTGTGTGACGCCTTGTTCTTTTTGTTTCCATTCAAAAAAAGGTGAATAAATCCTCCACGACTCAACTCCTGTGTGTGCGCCTCACTACAAAAGACACAACGCAGAACAGTGACTGTTACATGTATATACACACACATATATATATATATATATATATATATATATATATATATATATATATATATATATATATATATATATATATATATATATATATATATATATATATATATTAGGGGTGTGGGAAAAAATCGATTCGAATTCGAATCGCGATTCTCACGTTGTGCGATTCAGAATCGATTGTCATTTTTTTTAAAATCGATTTTTTTTTTTGGAATACATTTTTTAAATTATTTTTTAAAATTTATTTATTCATTTTTATTAATCAATCCAACAAAACAATACACAGCAATACCATAACAATGCAATCCAATTCCAAAACCAAACCCGACCCAGCAACACTCACAATGCAATAAACAGAGCAATTGAGAGAAGACACAAACACGACACAGAACAAACCAAAAGTAGTGAAAAAAATTAATATTATCAACAACAGTATCAATATTAGTTACAATTTCAACATAGCAGTGATTAAAAATCCCTCATTGACATTATCATTAGACATTTATTAAAAAAAAAAAAAAAGAACAATAGTGTCAGAGTGGCTTACATTTGCATCGCATCTCATAAACTTGACAACACACTGTGTCAATCAATCAATCAATGTTTATTTATATAGCCCTAAATCACAATATTTTCACAAAGATAAAATAAGTCATATTTTTGGTTCATTTAATAGTTAAAACAAATGTACATTATTGCAATCAGTTGATTAAACATTATCCTTTACAATTAAAAAAGCTTTTTACAAAAATCTACTACTCTGCTTGCATGTCAGCAGACTGGGGTATATCCTGCTGAAATCCTATGTATTGAATGAGTAGAGAATCCTTTTGAATCTTGGCAAAAATCTTAGCCACACGATTATCAAATGTAATAGGAAAATTAATTCATACTGACTAAACTGGCTTCATGGAAGGTTGACAATGTTCAGACAATAAAATGAAATTGTTTAATGTTATTTACTATGCTAGAAGTCTCCCTTATCCCTGTTGATGCGGAGAAGGCATACACTGGTCATTTATGTTTTGCACATTACATAAAGTTGGATTTGGAGATAATTTTATACAATGGATTAAGATGCTTTATACAAGACCCATGGCATCAGTCAAAACCAATAATCATATTTCAGAACCTTTTTTGTTAAAAAGAGGAGTAAAACAGGGATGTCCTGCATCTGGATTATTATTTAATTTGGTTATTGAACCCTTAGCTGCAAAAATAAGAAGTGAAAATAATATTCATGGTATAAAAATTGGCTCTCAGTATAATAAGCTATCGATGTATTGTGACGACATACTTTTTTTACCTGTCACATGTTAACTCCTCTCTTCTTTATATCAATAATGTCATCACTGAATATGGCTGTTTATCAGGGTATAAAGGTAATTGGGACAAATGTGACATATTACCACTTAATAAATACTGCAAGAAATTACAAGTTCAGAACTCCAAAATTAAATTGTATTGCATTATTATGGTATTGTTGTATATTGTTTTCATTAAAAAATAAAAAAAATATATAAAAAAATAAAATAAAAAAATCGTTTTTGAATCGAGAATCGTGTTGAATTGAAAAAAAATCGATTTTGAATCGAATCGTGATCCCTAGAATCGATTTTGAATCGAATCGTGGGACACCCAAAGATTCACAGCCCTAATATATATATATATATATATATATATATATGTATGTATATATAAATATATATATATATATATATATATATATATATATATATATATATATATATATATATATATATATATATATATATATATATATATATATATATATATATATATATATATATATATATATATATATATATATATATATATATATAACAAAGACATATATATATATATATACCAGTGACATGCAGTCATGGAAAGAAAAAAAATGTAAAAAGAAAATAAATTCACTAAATTGTTATATGTATCCAGTGATTATACTATAAAGTTATTTTCCATTTAACTTCACCAGTTTTAGATTATCTTTATTCAAAATCGCTGAATTTTCACATTTGCCGTTCAAATACTGAGAAGAGACTTGCGGTGAGTCACCAGCCAGTTGAGGCACGTCACTGAGTTGAGCCTCACCATGGATTGCGCAATGACTCGGCTAACTGCTGGCCTGCTGTGCAGTGAGACCGTATTGCTATATGAATTATATTATACATTTCCATAGTTTAGTTAGCTGATGAATATAATGTACAGTGTATTTTGTCAACAACTGTATGTGTGTAACATATTTCTTGTGCTGAGCAATCATAAAACGGCTGCAAAAGACGCACTGTGTGAGGCTCGCAGTAATCCCGCCTCCTGGTGGTAGAGGGCGGTAGTGATCCCAGAGATCATTCTTGCGACTACTCGGCTGCAGAAGAAGTGACAACAAGCAGCAACAGTTAGCAGCGATCGTTTATTTTTTCCTCTTGCCTGGACTATTAACATGGAGGATTACATATCTAAAATAAAGCAGTTTTCTAAACTGGACTTTCAATTGAAGGAGGTAATAATTAAAGGATCATCTCCATCGAGACAGAGAGACTTTTAAAACTGAAGAAAGATAAGGAAGACTTCTATAAACAAGTTATCAATGCTTTTGTTCAAAAGAAGCTGCGCATGCACTTCATTTATAAGTAAAGGTAGACCATAATAAACCATTTCTTTATTAAATGTGCTTTTTTGTGTTCTACACTTTGTATGTGTAAGGTTAAAGTTAAGTTAAAGTACCAATGATTGTCACACACACTAGGTGTGGTGAAATTTGTCCTCTGCATTTGACCCATCCCCTTGCTCACCCCCTGGGAGGTGAGGGGAGTAGTGCGCAGCAGCGGCACCGCGCCCGGCAATCATTTTTGGTGATTTAACCCGCAATTCCAACCCTTGATGCTGAGTGCCAAGCAGGGAAGAATGCTGGTATGAGCTTTTAAACATAACCTGTTAACTGCTGCCAATCAAATGGTGAATAAGATACTCTTTAGGGTTCATATGTTTGTAAATCTGACTGTGATGAAGTCAGTGCCTCACCAGCCGTGAACCTCACCGCACGTCACTGGTTATACACATATATATATTGCATTTTTAGACAATATGATTTGCCTGAGCGGCTAGGAGACACAGAGATTAACAAGTGGTGGAAAAGGAATTATAAAGGACATATTTTAAAACAAAAATCTACATTTTTAAACTTGGGACTTCCCGCGGGCTGGATTTTGGACGCTGGCGGGCCGCATCCGGCTGTGGTTCGGGGACTCCTGCACTAGCCAGTATATCTTACCTTTACTTGTAAATTAAGTCCATTCACCTTTACTTCTGGACGAAGATCTCTATGACTTTGTTGTAAAACTCCTATTTTTTCTCTTTTTCTTTGAGTTTTAAAAGTCTCTCTTTCTCAATTGAGATAATTGCCATGAAATGCAAGCTCCTGTTTCCCCAAGAAGCAAGTGGTGTTTATCAGATCTTTTAATATCTCACGATTTTCCTTTACATTGGCATTGTGAATGCTGATATTTAGTGTCCGTTGTTCATTTACAGCCAGATCAATACGTGACTCTCCAAACATTTTTAAAGAAATTTGACCTTGAATGTGGGCAGATGAGCTTCATGTTTTTCGAGGCTTCTTGGCAGGTTTTTCAGATCCATCCCATCCCATCTATTTTCTACCGTTTGTCCCTCTCGGGTTTGCGGGGGGTCCTGGAGCCTATCTCAGCTGCATTCGGGCGGAAGGCAGGGTACACCCTGGACAAGTCACCACCTCAGTATATCTCATTTGGGTCCAAACATTCGTTGAGAATAAAAGGCAGGGAAAGCAATAAAGACGTTTTTTTGTTGCACACCCATACAGCCATTCTTTTCAAGTATACCAATCCTTTTGAAATGAACGCGTTATTTTCTGTCCTCGGACCACACACGTTTGAATCAAATCTGACAGCTCCGGCGTTGGTCTCCCAGTATCAATGACTTCTTGCTTTGATTGAAAGTCCAGTCTTGAAAAATTCCTTATTTTAAAAATCAAATCCTCCATTTTTAGGGCGAAAAAGCATCACAGTATGCGGGAAGCGTAGCAGTTGTTGTCTGTTGTTTTCTTATTCTACTTCTTAAGGGTGAACCGATGTTAGCAGTTCATTTTGATATATCGCCCCCTAATTTGAGGCAGAAGTACTTGCTGCCTCATGGCCTGCCTTTTCCCCGTGTCAACAAGTACGCGCCCCCTTGCACGCACAGGCTCAATACACTTTGTGTGAAGCCGTGGAGGCACTACCTGTGTCTGCCTCTCTTCTCATCTGCCTTGTTATTTTCATCAGGAAACACGGAATCTCCGAGATTTTGACCATGAAAAATATCAAAATATACAGGAACCACACCAAAATCACATAGAAAGCATAGACCAAAAGATAAATATTTAAAACTTTTATCTTATTTTATTACTTCGTTTTTGAACATCTCATGGTTAAGCCTTTTAACCCCCTGGTGACAAGGTGAGGTACTGCCTCTTGCCTACCATGAATTGATTTACGTGAACCCCGACTTGAACAAGTTGAAAAACTTATTCGGGTGTTACCATTTAGTGGTCAATTGTACAGAATATGTACTGTACTGTGCAATCTACTAATAAAAGTTTCAATCAATCAATCAATGCCTCCCCTGACAGCACGTCACTAGTTAGAAATGTATGGAGTTAATTTACTGCCAAAAGTCTTTACACGCACAAAACATGTTTTACTCACACCCAACGATTCACACACACACGCCCAACGATTCACACACAAACACAGTGTGGTTTGCAAATATAAAATATAATTCACAAACAAACGCATTTTGTTTTGCAAATAAGAAACGTACCTATCAAACAAATACATCATGCTTCAGAAACAAATAACTTATTTCTTCAAGTACAACAAAATATCCTTCAAATACAAATCAAAATATTTCACGTACAAATCAAAATCTTTCAAGTACAAATAAAAATCTTTCAAGTCCAAAACAAAATCAATTCTACGACTACGGAACTGTCACGTGACCTTTGGCAGTAATATTCCGCCTTGCAGATTCCCAAGCAAGCGCAAGGCAATCCACACATAAATGCAATGTAATCTGCCCTTCACAACACTGGGTGGCAATGTTGAGTCAGTTTAATGTCGGCCGGCTGCCCCCCTCCCCCCTCGTCTTCATTAAAGCCTGCAACCACCAGTGTTGAATGCCTGCCAAAAATGTATTTTCTTTCGCGGGAGCGCGCGGCGCTCACTAAACCTGCATTTTAGGCTTGGTCTGTCCACAGAGGATTACTAGGTTTAAGACAAACACTTTATCTTCCTGGTTATTTTAACGCTACTTGTTTGACATTATTTAAGACTTTATAGTGCCGGGAAAATGACAGTTTGCCTTTTCTGTGGTGTCGATGAGACTTGGACTGTTGTTAGCAGATGTTTGTGATGGGACACAAGTAGGGGATTTAATTTTTTATGTTTTATTGCCATGCATGTCTTAGTGTTTTATTGCTGTAAATTTTAATTGCATGTTTTTACATTTTAGAATTTGATTGTCTTTTTAATTGCATGTTTTTACATTTTAGAATGTGATTGTCTTTTTAATTGCATGTTTTTACATTTTAGAATTTGATTGTTTTTTAATTGCATGTTTTTACATTTTAGAATTTGTCTTTTTAATTGCATGTTTTTACTCCTTGTGGACTTTGCTGGTATTTTAAGACGTTGCCCCTTTTTAACTTGTTGCCCCTAACAACCGAAGTGCCCAATCAAACGACACCTGAAGTTAGACGCACCTGTGGAGCATTAGGACCTCACCCATTTAAAAGAGAACAGGCAGGATCGACGGGGAGGGAAGCGACAGCAGACCGATCGGGGAAGAATCGTCAGGCTTTGCCAAGAGCGACCGGGTGGACAGAATCCATCCTGTTTGGATCCCACATCAACCTCAAGAAAGTCAAAAAAGTGGGTGACATTGTTATCACCAGGAAAGATGAGGTCACCTACCTAGGTTCCATTCTAGAGGCTAACCTTTCCTGTGATAAAATGGCAACCAAGGTAATCAAAAAGGTTAACCAACGAACGAGATTTCTCTACAGAATCTCCTCTCTGGTCAACAAAAGCCCCTTCGAGGATTCTGGCGGGAACTCTCGTTCAACCCTTTTTCGATTACGCATGCACCTCCTGGTACCCTAGCACCTCCAAAACCCTCAAATCTAAACTCCAAACATCTCAGAACAAGCTAGTCAGGTTATTGCTAGACCTCCACCCCAGATCCCACCTCACTCCTACCCACTTCTCTAAAGTGGGCTGGCTCAAGGTGGAGGACAGAGTTAAACAACTAGCACTGAGCCTAGTCTATAAAATCTGCTACACCTCCCTGAAACCGAAGTACATGTCAAACTACTTCCTTAACGTAAATGACCGCCATAACCACAACACCAGGGGGAGCTCCACTAACCACGTTAAACCCAAATTCCGAACTAACAAAGGTCTTAACTCATTCTCTTTCTATGCCACATCAATGTGGAAGGCGCTCCCAACAGGTATAAAAGAAAGGGCATCTCTATCCTCCGTCAAAACCACAATAAAAGTTCACCTCCAGGCAGCTACAACCCTAAACTAACACCCTCCCCGGATTGCTAACAATCAAATGTAAACAATCAAATGCAGATACTTTTTCTTATGCCTTCTGATCTCTCTCTCTCTCTCTCTCTCTCTATGTCCACTACTTGATGTCCATATCCTAACCCCCCCCCACCCTCGATTGTAAATAATGTAAATAATTCATTGTGATTATCTTGTGTGATGACTGTATTATGATGATATTATATATGATAGTATCCCACACAGCAAAAACACTCCGCGGCGGATGCCCCGCGCAGGTATCGCGCTTTCCGGAACGGAACCGCGAAACGGACCAGCATCGGCGTCCATTTGCACTCAGGAACGTATCCGCCACGGCGGCAGGTAGCGGATCCGCCGTGGCGGCGCGCTGAATGCGCTCCGCACCCATGATCAAAGCCTTATTTCCGCGGCGGGTGCGCCGTGACGGCGCGCTGCATCCGCTCCGCACCCAAGATCAAAGCCTAACCTCCCGCCGCGGACCAGCAACGGACTCATAAAAACCCTGGCTCATCTGGCCGTTTTGGAACCCTCTATCTTATTTTCAAAATCCCTTCTGTTCTTGCTGTAGGATAAAATAGGAAACTAAAAAATTCACTAAGTCCTACTACAGCAATATAGGCTTACATATGCATTGCCTTGTATTTTTAAACTAACAATATTGTCAATAGGCAGAAACAGAAAATGGTCAATTCACTCTATAAAGTAAATATATATAATATATATTTAAAAAGTAAATATACATATTTAATCTATTAGGCTACAACTTCAAGGAAACGCTGCTCCATGCACAGCTAACATATCAGAAAATGAATAACTGGTGAATGACAAGAAGTCCAATAAAAGGTTGTTTATTTATACATATACATCTCTATTCCTCCTGAGGAGGTGTAAGCGGGACTCGTCTCCTCGTTGCCCGATCCCCCGCCAAGTTGAACCACCTGATGGCGTGTTTGGTGACCTCAGCGTCCGTGGCTGACCTTGTCAACACATTTTTACTCACAGCACCTGTAATCAAACAAGATAACAAGACAGATACGTTTATGTTTATGGTAGGAAGCATCCAAAGCCAAGTATGCTTACACAATACAAAATATGTGATAGGTATTAAGGAGATTACATTTGAAAAGAAAAACATGACTTAAAGTTACTGGAGGTGGTTAAAATAAGGTGCGTAAACTATGAATTTGTGATCAGGGTATAGGTGTGCAAGACATCCAAAATGTTTAAACAATATCGTTATTTGGTTCCTTGATCAGAGTACTTGTTTGGCTCTGTTGGATGACGGCGGCGGGGGTTTGGGGGTGGGGGGCATAAATAAATATCCACAACCCAACTTTGGGAGGTTGACATTGTTTTCTTATTATATTTGTACTATCAGTCTATGTTTGTATTCGTGTAGGCCAGGGGTGTCCAAAGTGCGGCCTACACGAATAGGCCACACTTGCCTGCAGGCCATTTGCGGCCTGCAGGTCATTTTTTAACGGCCCCAGGGCACATTTTTAAAAAATATGATCGAAATAAATAAAAAACATTAAAAGTGGTATTTAAAGAGCAAACAGGTGAAATGTAACAAGAAAATGTAGCAATGTTTACTCTAATCACACAAAGCTGCCATGTAGGCTGTTTCTTTCTTTAAAAAATAATAATGAATCAAAATCAATGTCATTATGAATTATTGACCTATTCAAGTCTTAAGAAGTTTACCTTCGCAATCAGCTGGTCTTGGTTGTGCTTAATAGTTTCCAGCAGGCTAATGATGTGGATTACCTCAGGCGCTGTTGACAAACAGCAGTATAAAATTAACATGTTTCAGTGTTTATCCTCATTACTCATAATCCTGACATTAGCTATTGACCTTAGTTAATGACAAAAGTTATTGACAAAGTTTGAAGAAAATATGTGATTGCTTGTGAATTCGAATTTTTTCCAAAATTTGTGGCACAGAATGACCATCCGGTATTTGTCAGTTATTGCTCACCAGAGCAGGAAATGTTGTCAGCCATTCTTTCCCCTCGCCATGTTGGCCTGTAGGCCAGGCTGGATCCAGGCTCCTCTGTCTGCCACATGTTGAGGGCTGCTGGTGAGGGGGGTGGAGGGAGTCGAGGAGGGACTGCCGTTCCTAGTGAGGTGGGCATTGTGAGAGAGCCATCAGTTAACCATGACTGGTAATACCCAAGTGGCCTATCTATACACTAATATTTCAGAGATCAGTCCCTACCTTGTGTAACTCTCTGCATGTTTAATGCAGGTGCTGGTGAAGGCATATGAATGCGTTCTTCCCCATGGTGAGGTGCTAAGGGAGATAAATTGGTATTAAATGGTTGAGATCTGTTAACCATGGTTACTGGATGCTGAGATATTATTTTGGAGATCAGTCTTTACCTAGAAAGTTATCTCCAGTTGAGGAGTCGAGTTGACAAGTACTCATGACTCTTGCTGGCACTCGGCGAGACGGTGGAGCTGGGAGAAGGGATACAAGGAGAGGGGAATATCTTTAGCACTAAGAATGTTAACCATATCTTTAATATTAATGTGGTGGTTTTGTTGTTTTCGATGTTAAGAGACTATTCCTTACTCTGCCTGTGCAATTGGCTTGCCAACCCCAGAGATGTGAGGTCACTATTTCCCGGGTCTTCTTCGCTATCATCTGAGTCCCCGAGACGATGGCTGTTGGGTAACCATATCATTAGGATTATTGCAATACCAAAATTGCCAAATATACATATAGTACAAGCATCTCTGGTCTATTTTTGAATGCTACTGGAAATAACCTTCCTATTACTGTAGAAACATGACAAAAACAAGACGGAACACACTTACACTGGCTTCCTGTTCCTTTTTTCTGGCAGCTCCTCGTTCTCTGCCTCAGATTGCAGGTCTGAGGTGTTGCAGCCCTTTCCATATTGTTGCATTATTTTTAATGCGTCTTTGTAGTTGTCTAAAATTGAAAATGTTAAAATGAACATGAGTTTCAAATTAGCTGTAGAGCTGAACAGAATATTATTATTATTGATGATGATAAATCAGGTCTCTCTCTTACAAGAGACCTGGTCAGAACATAGACACAATAGGTTATTCCAAGCATAAAGAGAAGCAACTATGACGTTATTTTTGAACAAGAAGATTATGAATTTGCATACCACAAGTTCGGACAACAGAAACGTCAAATCTTGGCCAGTTTGGCTCATGCTGCTCCTCATTTAAAGCGGCCCTTTCAATTCTGTCGGTGTTTTTATAGCTGGGCCAGAAAACCATCCTATCATCATACCATCCACTTGGGACAACCGCAATGTCCCTGTTCATTATAAATTTAATCAGATGAAAAGGCACCCTTAATGTAGAAAGAAAGAAAAGGGGTATTTATTCATCGTCAAAGGAACAATGTGGACAAAAGCATGCACAGGTGTTAGTGTATACAAATAAGCAAGTAAGATGAGCTGAGATTTTACCTGAATGGTGCCCCAAGGTGGTAAGAACTATAAGAAAGGTAAAAGTACAGGTCATAATAGTCAGAACTTCAGCTCAATCGTAAAGTAGGGTTTGAAATTATGGGTGTAGTGTATACAGAGATCAGTCCCTACCTTGTGTAACTCTCTGCATGTTTAATGCATATGCTGGTGAAGGCATATGAATACATCCTTCCCCATGGTGAGGTGCTAAGGGAGATAAATTGGTATTAAATGGTTGTGATCTGTTAACCATGGTTACTGGATGCTGAGATATTATTTTGGAGATCAGTCTTTACCTAGAAAGTTATCTCCAGTTGAGGAGTCGAGTTGACAAGTACTCATGACTCTTGCTGGCACTCGGCGAGACGGTGGAGCTGGGAGAAGGGATACAAGGAGAGGGGAATATCTTTAGCACTAAGAATGCTAACCATATCTTTAATATTAATGTGGTGGTTTCGTCTACAACGCTAAATATATCCTGTGGTGTACCTCAGGGATCAATATAGGACCTAAATTATTCAATGTCTAGATAAATGACATTTGTAAAGTTACAAAAGATTTAAAGTTAGTATTATTTGCGGATGATACAACAGCGTTTTCACGGGTATGTGGGCTTGTATTAAGCCTCAGGGAGTTGAACGCCCCTGCCTTACATAGTTCCGGGTCACCCTTGGGCAAGGTGTAGCACCCGAATGCCCCCCCCATCAGGGTTACGATACCCCCCATGAACTATACTAAAAGAGGATGCGTTACCCGGCCCGGAGGAAGCCCGGGGCCCTCCTCCGGAGCTAGGCCCGGAGGTAGGGCTCGTCAGCGAGCGCCTGGTGGCCGGGCTTACCACGGAGCCCGGCCGGGCACAGCCCGAAGAAGCTACGTGGACACACCATCTTCTCTGCCACGTGGGCCCACCACCCGCGGTCGGAACCAGTGGGGTCGGGTGCGCTGCCAAGTGGATGGCGGTGAAAGTGGAGGCTCCGGACGGACCAATTCGGGGCAGCAGAGGCTGACTTTCGGGACGTGGAACGTCTCTACGCTGGTGGGGAAGGAGCCTGAGCTGGTGCGAGAGGTGGAGCGCTACCGGTTGGATCTGGTGGGGCTTACCTCTACGCATAGCAAGGGCTCTGAAACCACACTCCTGGACTCCCACCTCCGGCGGGACTTCTCTGCCATCCCTGTGGAGGTTGGGGACATTGAACAGGAATGGGCAATGTTCAAAGCCTCTATTGCTAAAGCTGCAGATGCGAGCTGTGGCCAGAAGGTCTTAGGTGCCTCAAGGGGCGGTAACCCTCGAACACTCTGGTGGACAGTGGTGGTCAGGGAAGCCGTCCGACTGAAGAAGGAGTCCTACCGGGGTATGTTATCCCGGGGGACTCCGGAGGCAGTTGCAAGGTACCGACGGGCCCGAAGGGCAGCGGCCGTGGCTGTAGACGAGGCTAAGCAGAGGGTGTGGGAGCAGTTCGGGGAATCCATGGAGAAGGACTATCGGGCGGCACCAAAGCTGTTCTGGAAGACCATACGGCACCTCAGGAGGGGGAAGCAGGGAACCATCCAAGCTGTGTACGGCAAGGATGGGACTTTGCTGACTTCAAGTGAGGAAGTCGTGGGGCGTTGGAAAGAGCACTTTGAGGAACTCCTGAACCCAACTACATCAGACACACCCTCCCTGATAGGAGCAGGGCCTGAGGATGATGGGGGATCGACGTCGATCTCTCGGAGTGAAGTCACTGAGGTAGTTAGACAACTCCACGGTGGCAAAGCTCCGGGGGTTGACGAGATCCGTCCAGAAATGCTGAAGGCTCTGGGTGTTGATGGGCTGTCTTGGTTGATACGCCTTTTCAACATTGCGTGGAAGTCTGGGACAGTGCCGAGGGAGTGGCAGACTGGGGTGGTGGTTCCCCTTTTCAAAAAGGGGGACCAGAGGCTGTGTGCTAATTACAGGGGTATCACACTACTCAGCCTCCCTGGGAAAGTTTACGCCAAGGTACTGGAAAGGAGGGTCCGGCCGATAGTCGAACCTCAGATTCAAGAGGAGCAATGTGGATTCCGTCCTGGTCGTGGAACAACTGACCAACTCTTTACGCTTGCGGGAATCCTGGAGAGGGCCTGGGAGTATGCCTATCCAGTCTACATGTGTTTTGTGGATTTGGAGAAGGCGTATGACCGCGTCCCTCGGGAGATCTTGTGGGAGGTGCTGAGGGAGTACGGAGTGAGGGGAACCCTGCTGAGGGCCATCCAATCTCTGTACAACCAAAGCGAGAGTTGTGTCCGGGTGCTTGGATGTAAGTCGGATCCGTTTCCAGTGGGGGTTGGTCTCCGCCAGGGCTGCGCTCTGTCACCTATCCTGTTTGTGATTTTCATGGACAGGATTTCTAGGCGGAGTCGTGGCCATGGCGGAGAGGGTATACGTCTCGGGGGGCTAAAGGTTGCATCACTGCTGTTTGCAGATGATGTGGTCCTGATGGCACCTTCGGTTCGTGACCTTCAGCTCTCACTGGATCGGTTCGCAGCCGAGTGTTCAGCGGCTGGAATGAGGATCAGCATCTCCAAATCTGAGGCCATGGTTCTCAGCAGGAAACCGATGGTTTGTACAGTCCGGGTAGGGGACAGGACTCTGTCCCAGGTGGAGGAGTTTAAGTATCTCGGGGTCTTGTTCACGAGTGAGGGAAAGATGGAGAAGGAAATCAGCCGGAGAATCGGAGCAGCTGGGGCAGTATTGCAGTCTCTCTGCCGCACTGTTGTGACGAAACGGGAGCTGAGCCAGAAGGCAAAGCTCTCGGTCTACCGAGCTATCTACATTCCTACTCTCACCTATGGTCATGAAGTGTGGGTAATGACCGAAAGAATAAGATCGCGGCTACAAGCGGCCGAAATGAGTTTCCTCAGAAGGGTGGCTGGCATCTCCCTTAGAGATAGGGTGAGAAGTGCAGTCACCCGAGAGAGACTCGGAGTAGAGCCGCTGCTCCTTCGCTTGGAAAGGAGCCAGCTTAGGTGGTTCGGGCATCTCGTGCGGATGCCTCACGAGCGTCTCCCTAGGGAGGTCCTCGTTGCACGTCCCACTGGGAGGAGGCCCCGCGGCAGGCCAAGGACCAGATGGGGGGATTACATCTCCTCTCTGGCCTGGGAACGCTTCGGAATTCCCCAGGAGGAAGTCGCAAATGTTGCTCTGGAGAGGGAAGTCTGGGGGTCTTTGCTGGAGCTGCTGTCCCCGCGACCCGATTCCGGATAAGCGGTTGAAGATGGATGGATGGATGGACAACAGCGTTTTGTTCAGGAGAGAACACACAGAAGATAATACAAATAATAACAGAAGAAATTAACAAATTAAAAAGATGGTTTGACAAAAACAGACTATCTTTGAATCTCAGTAAAACTAAAATAATGCTATTTGGTAACAGTAGAAAAGAAAGTCAAACACAAATACAAATAGACGGAATAGAAATTGAAAGAGAAATTAAACCAAATTTCCAGGTATAATGATTGATGATAAATTGAACTGGAAATCTCAAGTAAAAAATATACAACATAAAATAGCAAGAAACACGTCAATAATGAATAAAGCAAAACATGTTCTAGACAAAAAATCACTTCATATTCTCTACTGTTCACTAGTGTTACATATCTGAGTTATTGTGTAGAAATATGGGGAAATAATTACAAAAGTACACTTCATTCATTAACGGTGTTACAAAAAAGATCAGTTAGAATAATATATAATGTTGGATATAGAGAACACACAAATCCTTTATTTATTGAATCAAAGATACTGAAATTCCACGACATAGTGAATTTGCAAACAGCTAAAATTATAAACAAAGCAAACTATAACCTGCTACCCAAGAATATACAACAATTCTTCTCAAAAAAAGAGGAGAAAAATAATCTTAGAGAGAAATGTAATTTAAAACATTTGTACGCACGTACAACACTTAAGACCTTCAGTATATCAGTATGTGGAATTAAATTATGGAATGCATTAAGCAAAGCAATCAAACAATGTACTAATATGATCAATTATTTATGCTTACATGTGGAAATAATAATAATAATAGTAAATAAAATAATAATAATAAAAAAGGTAAATAAAGCATAAAATAGTCTCTAATAAATTAATTAAATAAAAAACAGCATATAAAATATATACATCAGCAAATAACAAAAATATAGATCAAGAAAAAGGATCCTTAATATGTGCAGCAATTTTTCCCACTCACATCACCTCATTTTATATTTTTTTCTACAATTAACTATGCCAAAAAACACATAGACATACCTTTTTTTTTTTAATGTAAACAAAAACAACATGGCGTCACACACAGCTAGTCCACAGTAAACAGGATCTCGAGCTCCACTAAAGAACAAAGAAAGAAATAATACACACTCATATTAATGGCAAAGAACGGCTGTTTCCACTCCGTTAACGTTACGTTGTTGACTAACGCAGTAACGTTAGCGACCTGGGCCTAAACAACACTGACAATAAAGTAATACGCTTTTGTTTCAAGCAGTTGGAAATATGTGGAATATCGTAGCATGTAACCTACACACATTCGCAGCGTCTAACAAAAGATGGCCTAAGTTAACTGTATTGAACTTTTTACTCACCGGCTTCACGCGGGAAACTTTCACATTCTGGAGTCGGGGTCCCCCGGAACACAAAACACAGATAAAAGACAATTTTACAATAGCACGGCGAAAAAATGACCGTCGTTGTGTGGGTTTTTTGACGAATAACACTCTTTTCCACTTTTCTTCGCTCGGGCCTCACCTACCGCGTGCAGCCATTTTGAATTTTCTGTATACGTGACGTCAGACGCACGTCCCCATGCAAAGCATTCTGGGAGGCTGCGCTGGAAATAAAATAGCCTTTTTTTACAGAATATAAAATATTTTTTACAGAATATAAAGTTTTTCTAGTCTTAATATCAAACAACGTCATTACAATCATACATACATGATGATGGAAACACAAAGGCTGATCTTTACTGCGAATGTAGCAATAAATCAACAAATCTATACTTACGTTCGTGTTCCAGCAAAGAAAGTCCAGATATCTTGGCTCATGCGCGTACGCGCTAGTAGGCGCGTCCACGTCTGCGGGTGCAGACATTGGTCGGCTCAGCGCGCTTAGGCGGAGCCTATAACTCTAGGCGGCGCGCGCCGGTTTGGTTTGTCGCGTCCGCGTATGCGAATCAGACACGAGTCCGCTCAGGATCAGCTGTCTGACCGTACAATTTTCAGAGGCGGAGCTGTATCCTCTAGGCGGAGCCAAAACGAATGTGACAGTAACGCGGGTTGGGCGACTTGAAGGCGGATCCGTATAGCAGTCTTCTGCTGTGTGGGATATATCTGTATCATGAATCAAGACTGGACCCCGACTTAAACAAGTTGAAAAACTTATTCGGGTGTTACCATTTAGTGGTCAATTGTACGGAATATGTACTTCACTGTGCAACCTACTAATAAAAGTCTCAATCAAAAAAACACAGACTGGGAAGGAACCCCCGGACTACAAAGCAGACCCCGCAGGCTACCGGAGCGAGCCCCAAGAAGCCCACAACACGCAGGGGCAGAGGAAACTCTGCCTCCGAAGTAAGTGACGTGTGTTGTGGATCTGTGGGGGTTGTCTTGTTCCTTGTTGTGGAAATAAGTTGAGCCAACACACGACGTGCTGCTAACTGTATTTTTATTCACCACTCGTGGGAATAACACATCTCATTTCAGGCAACACTAAAACAGGAAGTACCTCGTTCCTTGGGCCAATCATATTCGTGTACACTTCAGGGACCGCTCAGAGATCGTATTACCTAAGAATATTACATCCCCCTTCTTTTAGAAAAATATGGAAACAACATTTAAGAAAACACACTCTGTGCAATAACCATTACTGAAACGTATTGAAATTCAAGTAGCACATATACGACTGCCATAAAGTAGGAATTCAACAACAGATTTCAATTATCACTTAACTTGCTTGAATGTCATACTGTTGAAAATAGAAACACAATCACAATGTTATTGAATTGTATGTATCTGAACACCATTGAGCATATTTTTTATAAGTCCATAACAACTCTGGGCTGGAAAGTATTGAAATTCAAGTAGCACATATACGACTGCCATAAAGTAGGAATTCAACAACAGATTTCAATTATCACTTAACTTGCTTGAATGTCATACTGTTGAAAATAGAAACACAATCACAATGTTATTGAATTGTATGTATCTGAACACCATTGAGCATATTTTTTATAAGTCCATAACAACTCTGGGCTTAACCTCACGTCCAGACCTTGTCTGATACCGCGCAGGTTGTGGGGCTGTTTCTTCTGTTATTTTTGAGGTGTGTGGTGTGTCAGTGTGCAGTGCATGTTGTGTGTCATGTTTTGTGTTTTCTTCAGTCTGAGTGGTCAGTGTCTCTCTTGTGTCCAGGAGATGTTGTCTGTTTCGCCTGTATTCTTGTCCTCCTGATGCTCGTATGTGGTATGATCTTTCAGTATCAGCTGAACGAATGACAACTGCTGGTTTCCAGTAGCCTTTCTCCTGGAAACGGATGTATTGTCCTTCATGTAAAGGTGACATTTTCTTAGCTGATCTGTCATAGTACTTCTTCTGCTGGTGTTGTTTGTTGGTTCTCATGATGTGGACATCCTTGTGGCTGATAGTTTTGGGTTGCAGCTGCTGATGGGTGTTAGGCAGGATTGAGCGTGTGCGACGACTCATGAGCAGCTGAACTGGTGACTTGAAGTTGTCCACTGGGGTATTGCGATATTCAAGCAGACTCAGATAAGGGTCTTTCTGATCAGCTTTGGCCTTTTCCATAAGGGACTTTGCAATGTGAACAGACTTTTCGGCTAAGCCATTACTTTGAGGATAGCATGGGCTGGAGGTAATGTGTGTGTGGAAACCCCACGTGTTGGCAAAAACATCAAACTCTCTACATCTGTACTGTGGACCATTGTCTGATATGACAGTCTCTGGTATCCCGTGTCTTGCAAAATAAGATTTTAGTTCATGTATAACAGTAGCAGCTGTGGTGCTGTTTAATCTGTTTAGCTCAAAGTATCTTCTGTAATAGTCTACTGTGACTAAATAATCATCATTGTTCCAAGTGAACAGGTCAGTAGCCACTGTTTGCCATGGCCTGTCTGGGATCTTGTGACTTATCATTGGCTCTTTTAGTGTTTGATGGTTTCTGTTCATTGCAGATGTGGCATTTACCAACTAATTCCTCAATCTGTTTGTTCATCCCAGGCCAGAAGATGATGTCACACACTCTTTGTTTGCACTTTTCCATACCCATGTGACCTGCATGGATACGGGATAACATCTCTGTGTGCAGTGAGTTGGGTATGATGATTTTTTCCCCCCTTGAATAGGATGTTATTCATCTGCGAAAGCTTGTCCCGGTAGTTCCAATATCCCGCCATGTTCTGAGGGCATTGTTTCCTCTCCTCGGGCCATCCTGACTTAATTGTCTTTTTCAGCAAGATGAGTTGAGCATCCTTTCCAGTCTCTACCTTGATGTCTTCAAGTCTGGTGTCACTGACAGGTAGGTTGCTATAAACCGTGTGCACCTGCATGTCCATACCTTCACTGAGGCTGGTGTCCTGGTCAGGCAGTGACTTTCTGGAGAGTGTCTGCGACAGGAATGTCTTTGCCTGGTCTGTGAGTGATGGTGATACCTCTGTAGCTGAAGCATCATTCTTTGTAACCTTGGAGGCGCTGCTGCAAGCGGTTTTCGCAAATTGGATTCAAGTGGCTTATGGTCACTTTCCACGGTGATGTGGCGACCATATATGTACTGGTGGAAATGCTTGCACCCAAACAGAATACCAATAACTCCTTCTCAATTTGTGCATAATTGACTTCACAATCAGTTAGTGACTTAGATGCATAGCCTATGGGCTTTCCTTCTTGTAATAGTACTGCCCCTAATCCATATTTGGATGCGTCAACTTGGAGTCTGAGTTCCTTGCTCTTGCTATGTCCTATGCAAGGGCTGTTTAACACCTTTCTTAGGTCACAACTCTGGAGACCGATGAGCGTTGTCAGCAGGTTTATTGACATTCAAAAGGGTGAAATTAAAAAGACAAACAATACAGTCAATATATACATCAATGTGGAATGCGCTCCCAACAGGTATAAAAGAAAGGGCATCTCTATCCTCCTTCAAAACCGCACTAAAAGTTCACCTCCAGGCAGCTACAACCCTAAACTAACACCCTCCCCGGATTGCTAATAATCAAATGTAAACAATCAAATGCAGATACTTTTTCTTTTTCTTATGCCTTCTGATCTCTCTCTCTCTCTCTCTCTCTCTCTCTCTCTCTCTCTCTCTCTCTCTCTCTCTCTCTCTCTCTCTCTCTCTCTCTCTCTCTCTCTCTCTCTCTATGTCCACTACTTGATGTCCATACCCCCCCCCCCCACCCCCCCCCACCCTCCACACCCCTGATTGTAAATAATGTAAATAATTCAATGTGATTATCTTGTGTGATGACTGTATTATGATGATAGTATATATGATAGTATATATCTGTATCATGAATCAATTTAAGTGGACCCCGACTTAAACAAGTTGAAAAACTTATTCGGGTGTTACCATTTAGTGGTCAATTGTACGGAATATGTACTTCACTGTGCAACCTACTAATAAAAGTCTCAATCAATCAATCAATCAAAAACCCAGACTTAAACAAGTTGAAATTCGGGTGTTCAATCAATCAATCAATCAATGTTTATTTATATAGCCCTAAATCACAAGTGTCTCAAAGGGCTGTACAAGCCACAACGACATCCTCGGTGTCGAGTGGGTCTGACATAATATTGTGAAAGTCCAACACATCAGCGAAAGTCCAGTCCATGGTGGGGCCAGCGGGAACCATCCCGAGCGGAGACGGGTCAGCAGCGTAGAGATGTCCCCATCTGATGGACAGGCTAGCGGTCCACCCCGGAGCAGAGTAGAAAAGAAAAGAAAAGAAACGGCAGATCAACTGGTCTAAAAAGGGAGTCTATTTAAAGGCTAGAGTATACAAATGAGTTTTAAGATGAGACTTAAATGCTTCTACTGAGGTAGCATCTCTAACTTTTACCGGGAGGGCATTCCATAGTATTGGAGCCCGAATAGAAAACGCTCTATAGCCCGCAGACTTTTTTTGGGCTCTGGGAATCACTAATAAGCCGGAGTTCTTTGAACGCAGATTTCTTGCCGGGACATATGGTACAATACAATCGTCAAGATAGGCAGGAGCTTGACCGTGTAGTATTTTATACGTAAGTAGTAAAACCTTAAAGTCGCATCTTAGGTGCACAGGAAGCCAGTGCAAGTGAGCCAGTATAGGCGTAATATGATCAAACTTTCTTGTTTTTGTCAAAAGTCTAGCAGCCGCATTTTGTACCATCTGTAATCTTTTAATGCTAGACATTTACCATTTAGTTGTCAATATAAAAGTCTCAATCAATCAATCATATGTTATGCAAATGGGGGGGGTGTAACAGAAAGTGACTTAGGCCATGTCTACACTAAGTCGTTTAACCCCTTAAACAAATAATTATTTAGCCTACGCCCCGTTTTAACCACACTAAACCAGCGTTTAAGGTCCCCCTTCTCGGACAAATTTTTACACAGGTAAATCCATCCATCCATCCATCTTCTTCCGCTTATCAGAGGTTGGGTCGCGGGGGCAGCAGCCTAAGCAGGGAAGCCCAGACTTCCCTCTCCCCAGCCACTTCTTCCAGCTCTTCCCGGGAGATCCCGAGGCGTTCCCAGGCCAGGCGGGAGACATAGTCTTCCCAACGTGTCCTGGGTCTTCCCCGTGGCCTCCTAACGGTCGGACGTGCCCTAAACACCTCCCTAGGGAGGCATTCGGATGGCATCCTGACCAGATGCTCGAACCACCTCATCTGGCTCCTCTCGATGTGGAGGAGCAGCGGCTTTACTTAGAGTTCCTCCCGGATGACGGAGCTTCTCACCCTACCTCTAAGGGAGAGAAACTTGTACCCGTGATCTTGTCCTTTCGGTCATAATCCAAAACTCATGACCATAGGTGAGGGTGGGAACGTAGATCGACCGGTAAATTGAGAGTTTTGCCTTCCGGCTCAGCTCCTTCTTCACCACCTCGGATCGATACAGCGTCCGCATTACTGCAGACGCCGCACCGAGGTCTCACGATCCACTCTTCCCTCACCCGTGAACAAGACTCAGAGGTACTTGAACTCCTCCACTTGGGGCAGGGTCTCCTCCGCAACCCGGAGATGGCACTCCACCCTTTTCCGGGCGAGAACCATGGACTCGGACTTGGAGGTGCTGATTCTCATCCCAGTCGCTTCACACTCAGCTGCGAACCAATCCAGTGAGAGCTGAAGATCCTGGCCAGATGAAGCCATCAGGAGCACATCATCTGCAAAAAGCAGAGACCTAATCCTGCAGCCACCAAACCGGATCCCCTCAACGCCTTGACTGCGCCTAGAAATTCTGTCCATAAAAGTTATGAACAGAATCGGTGACAAAGGGCAGCCTTGGCGCAGTCCAACGCTCACTGGAAACGTGTCCGACTTACTGCTGACAATGCGGACCAAGCTCTGACACTGATCATACAGGGAGCGGACCGCCACAATCAGACAGTCCGATACCCCGTACTCTCTGAGCACTCCCCACAGAACTTCCCGAGGGATACGGTCGAATGCCTTCTCCAAGTCTACAAAGCACATGTAGACTGGTGGGGCAAACTCCCATGCACCCTCAAGGACCCTGCCGAGAGTATAGAGCTGGTCCACAGTTCCACGACCAGGACGAAAACCACACTGTTCCTCCTGAATCCGAGGTTGGACTATCCGGCGTAGCCTCCTCTCCAGTACACCTGAATAGCAGTGTAATTCTTGAATCTCCGGCACTTAGCTTTGTATACACTCATTGATCGTTTACAAAGTGAGTTCGGAGAGGAAGTGACGCCAGAAAGACCGCGCTCCACACAGGAAGAGACATCAGAAAGAACGCGCCATACTTCATAACAAAGATGGAGGCGGATCATCCAGACATGCCTGTGTTTCTCCTTCTTCTACATGTACAGGCGCTTTTGGAAATCACAAATCAATACCTTAAAGGCCTACTGAAACCCACTACTACCGACCACGCAGTCTGATAGTTTATATATCAATTATGAAATCTTAACATTGCCAAAACGGCCGGGTTAACTTATAAAGTGCAATTTTAAATTTCCCGCTAAACTTCCGGTTGAAAATGTCTTTGTATGATGACGTATGCGAGTGACGTCACTAGTTTAACGGAAGTATTGGTACACCTTTTGAATCCAATACAAAAAAGCTCTGTTTGCATCTCAAAATATTCCACAGTATTCTGGACATCTGTGTTGGTGAATCTTTTGCAATTTGTTTAATGAACAATGAAGACTGCAAAGAAGAAAGTTTTAGGTGGGCTCTGTGTATTAGCGGCTGGCTGTAGCAACACAACCAGGAGGACTTTGATTTGAATAGCAGACGCGCTAGCCGACGCTAGCTGCCGACCGCACGGATGATCGGGTGAAGTCCGTCGTCCTTCCGTCGATCGCTGGAACGCAGGTGAGCACGGGTGTTGATGAGCAGATGAGGGCTGGCTGGCGTAGGTGGAGCGCTAATGTTTTTATCATAGCTCTGTGAGGTCCCGTTGCTAAGTTAGCTTCAATGGCGTCATTAGCAACAGCATTGTTAATCTTCGCCAAGCTAGAAAGCATTAACCGTGTCCAGGGTTTAATAGTATTGTTGATTTTCTGTCTATCCTTCCAGTCAGGGGTTTATTTCTTTTGTTTATATCTGCATTTGAGCCCGATGCTATCACGTTAGCTCCGTAGCTAAAGTGTTTTGCCGATGTATTGTCGTGGAGATAAAAGTCACAGTGAATGTCCATTTCGCATTCTCGACTCTCATTTTCAGAGGATATAGTATCTGAGGTGGTTTAACATACAAATCCGTGATCCACAATAGAAAAAGGAGAACGTGTGGAATACAATGAACCCTTGTACCTAAGTTACGGTCAGAGCGAAAAAAGCTACGTCCTGCACTGCACTATAGTCCTTCATTCTCACTTTCCTCATCCACAAATCTTTCATCCTCGCTCAAATTAATGGGGTAATCGTCGCTTTCTCGGTCCGAATCTCTCTCGCTGCTGGTGTAAACAATAGGGAAATGTGAGCAGCACTCCAGCTTGTGACGTCACGCTACTTCCGGTAGGGGCAAGCCTTTTTTTTTATCAGCGACCAAAAGTTGCGAACTTTATCGTCGTTGTTCTCTACTAAATCCTTTCAGCAAAAATATGGCAATATCGCGAAATGATCAAGTATGACACATAGAATGGATCTGCTATCCCCGTTGAAATAAAAAAAATCATTTCAGTAGGCCTTTAAGAGAAGGCAACGAGCGATTGCAGCTATTTCGGATACAACACTTCTCAGACGGCAAGAAAACTTTCAAATTTCTGGGTCAGCTGTGAGTAGGGATGATGTTTGATTAGCCTATTATCGAATCGTCTTATCGAACCGATTCCTTATCGATTCTCTTATCGAGTCAGGATAGGTTGTTGTATATGGAAAAAAACACACAATATTTGGTTTAACAAAAGCTCACTTTTATTATATAAGAAAAAAATGTAATCTAATAAATAAATAAATATTGACTGTTACCCCCCTAAAAAAATAAATAAAAATAAATATTGACTGTTGTTACCCAAAGTATATTAAGTGGGATTTTTCAGAAAAACAAATATATACAGTAACACAAAAACAAAAAATATGTAACACTAGTGAGCAGTAGAGAATGTGAAGTGATTTGTTAAACCAAATATTGTGTGTTTTTTTTCATATACAACAACCTATCTGGACTCGATAAGAGATCGGTTCGATAAGAGGATTCGATAACAGGCTCGAATTCGATAATTTCTTATCAAACATCATCCCTAGCCGGGACGGGATTCGTTCCGAGGGATTCGAATAAAGAACCAACTCTTTTTCTTTACTATAGTGGTCTCGATAACGGGTACCGGTTCTCAAAAAGGGATTCGAGTCCGAGGACTCGGTTCTTTTCTTATCGAACAACCGGGAAAACCTGTTTCGAGTATCATCCCTAGCTGTGAGTCTATTTACTGAAAAACTTCGTCCCTTCCTCCCGTGGATGTGATACAGACAGTATGTGACTATAAATATCGCTTTGTGTGTGACTGTGAAATGTTCAGGCAGCGTGCATGATGCCCGCATCTTCGCTAACTACGCCATTAGCGCGCAGCTGAAAAATGGAACCATCCCCCCGTGTCCCAGACAACTGCTTGAAGATGAAGATCCGGTCCCTTTTTTTATTTTGGGTGACCATATCTCACGAAAAAATACCCCAACGGCGGAGTCAACCCACAACAACAATACTTTAAGTATTCTCTGTCTAGATCAGTGGTTCTTAACCTTGTTGGAGGTACCAAACCCCACCAGTTTCATATGCGCATTCACCGAACCCTTCTTTAGTGAAAAATAAAATGTTTTTTTCTTTCAAATTCAAGACAAAGTTATGTGTTTATGGTAACACTTTAGTATGGGGAACATATTCTAAGTAACAGTGTTGGGACGGCGTTACAGTAACGTCTTACTTTGTAACGCGTTACTGTAACGCCATTAGTTTCCGCGGTAACTAGTAATCTAACGCGTTATTTTTTATATTCAGTAACTCAGTTACCGTTACTACATGATGCGTTACTGCGTTATTTTACGTGACTTTTTATGTAGTATAAAGTGTGTTTTATCGGAGCGCTGCAGTGTCATCGTTCTAAATCTTCTTGTGTCACAAACTGGAGAAGAGAGACCTGCGCTCTGTGTGTGTATCTGGGTGTGTGTGTGGGGGGGGGTGTCTGATCATGGCGGAGCCAGAAGTCGAGTTTGTTAACATGGAGATAATTTCACTACTTTTCTTTTGTCGAGCACAAAGAAAAGAACATTTTAGTTAAATGTAATTTGTGCTTTGGATCAAAGATCCCATCTTCTGCCCAAAACAGCAATTCTAATCTGCTGAAACAAGCTACATAAGCAACATGCTTCGACGAAGCTAGTAAAGAGAGACAGAGACTCCAATGCCACTTCACCTCCACCACCATCATTCAGCACTGAAGGTACACACTCTGTCAATCAATGTTCCCTCTAATTGTTCATGTGTGAGCAAACGCAAAAACTCCCTGAGCATTCAGTGGAGCCCATGTGAGCAACATCAGACGTACACACTGTGGCTACACCAGCAGCACACCTGTCCCAAACCTGACTAAATAACAAGTTCAATCTCCATCCACCCATCCATTTTATACCGCTTGTCCCTTTCAGGGTCGCGGGGGGTGCTGGAGCCTATCTCAGCTGCATTCGGGCGGAAGGCGGTGTACACCCTGGACAAGTCACCACCTCATCGCAGGGCCAACACAGATAGACAGACAACATTCTCTTATTATTATAATCAAATGACAGCAGTAATTTCCATTTCTAATATAAGTGTTTAGGCCCACTTACAATGACAATAACAACAAATATTGTTTTTCATGAACTGTGTACTTGTATTGTTTGTCTGGGTGGAGGTCCTGCTTTGAAAATAATTTGTACCCCTTTCAGACATTGCATTTAGTTCCCATTAAAACATTCACATGTTGCACAATGAGATGTAAGCAGGGGATCATGTGTACATTCCTGCAACTTCCTGTTTGTAAAAAATATATTTTTATTAGTATTTATTTAATATACTAACAGCATTTCATGATTAATATTTATAAATTAAGATTCCTAATAAATGACACTAGAATAAGCACACATTTGATTGGTAAATCATAGTGTAACGACCTGGTATTACACTTTATGTGTGGTGTTGGAGTTGTCCGACTTTTTGTGTGGCTGTAAACGCATCACTGGCTAAGTGCCATATGTGCATGTGTTGGCGCAAGTGAGAAAGAGCGAGCGGTTGCTGTTGATAACAAAGTTGCTTTTGGTATTACACTTTATGTGTGGTGTTGGAGTTGTCCGACTTTTTGTGTGGCTGTAAACGCATCACTGGCTAAGTGCCATATGTGCATGTGTTGGCGCAAGTGAGAAAGAGCGAGCGGTTGCTGTTGATAACAAAGTTGCTTTTGGTCTGGTTTGTATTGCAGAAAATGACCACTTTTGCTAGATATAATTTTTTTTACTAATGTTTTGGTGATGTGTTTATGGTCGACAATAAAGAGTTTTGCTCAGTAAAGTGATGGATAGAATTTATGTCCTCAAAGCGTCTCGACAGACGTTACAATATTTGAACAATGATGACGAAAACTGTTTTCTCTGTCGTGTCCGTGTGTCGAAAATTGTTATGCGCTTATTTTTTTATTTGATTTTGTGCGTGGCATAGATTTGCCGTGCGCAGAGGACGCTTGAGCAGTGCGTAATTGCACAGGCGCACACCTTAGAAAGAACGTTGCTGTCAATTCTCTTATATACTCTTTCATTCTAGACTTCTAGAGTGTTTGATTATCACATCACTCTAAATGTATAGACAATAACGTTCACAACATAAAGAGGGATCCTAGTGGGCCAGGCCAATCTTTCCTTATCTCTAAACTAAAACTGGAGAAATGTGTAGAGTGTTCTGGGCTTCAGACATGATTTTGTGTCAGAATTCCTTGAGGAAAAAATGTCTGGTTAGGCTTTGTGTATGTAGTGTGTGCCTTCCTTGCTTTACAGCTATGTTGTTATTATGCTGTTTGTTACTTATGTATGTTATATTGCAGCTATTTAAAATAGTTTTGTCAATTTGTTCTGGCCAGAAACAATTTGGCCTTTATAACATATCTTTGTCTTTGTGTGTTGTATGTAGACCACATTGCTTAGCAGAGTTCAGTGATGCAAATGCATGTCAAGTTGATCAACAGATTGTATTATTCTCCAGTGCAATAACAGTACTGAAATGAAGGCTAAAAGGGCATTAATGGGAGCTTTAAAAAAAAAAGAAGTAACTAAATAGTTACTTTTCACAGTAACTCATTACTTTTTGGTGTAAGTAACTGAGTTACTTTTGAAATGAAGTAACTGTAACTAGTTACTGGTTTTCAGTAAGTAACCCAACACTGGTAACAAAGACTTAATTTAGAGTTTTTTGGACACTAGGGGAACATATTCTAAGTAACAAAGACTTAATTTAGAGTTATTTGGTTAGGGTTAGGGTTAGAGGGTAAGGGCCAGTGTTAGAGGGTTAGCGTTATAATAAGGCCATGCCGAATAAGGCATTAATAAGTACTTAATAATGACTAACTAGTCAATATGTTACTAATTTTCATGTTAATAAGCAACTAATTAATGGTGAATATGTTCCCCATACTAAAGTGTTACCATGTTTTATTACTGGTGCACAAAATTAACCTTGCATGAACATCACCTTGTTCAAAGAACAAAACCAACACAGTGCATAAACTGACAACAAATTACACACCTGCAAATCAGTCTGACTTCTGCTGTTGCTGTATCCGTAATACGCAGATAGGGAGAAGTTTTTATTTACACGATGAGTCGGGTGTGTCTTGACCTCCGCCGAACCCCTGAGCCCGACTCACCGAACCCAGGTTAAGAACCACTGGTCTAGATTAATTGTTGTAATTGATGTAAAATGTTCTTTATCGCATTGTCTACTTTCTCATGTCGATTAAAGATTTGATTAATTTATAATGGCTCAGGTGTGATTCACTACAACAGCCACACTTCTAATTAATTGAAAACCACAACACTGGATATTGTTCAAAGGAGATACATTTTAATTTAAAAACTTGCACACAAAACACAGCACACAAATGTAAAATGCACAGCAAACGATTTACAATAAAGCTCTTTTAATTAACTTCACAGTGAAATAAAGTCATCTACTGGGGAGATTGGAGCAGATGGACGCTCAGTTTTTTTTTTTCGTTTTTTTCCGCATGCGTACTAGGTCGCGTTACGCCGGCGGACGAAGGAGGGCGGGGGTCTTAAACGGTGCCATTGTTGTGTGTGGACACGGATAAGGTTAGGTGTGATTTACCCTGCATAGCCTAAACATAAACGGGGCCTTAGAAGCAATGATTTGAAGTTACGTAATGATGTGATGGCAAGGAGAAGTTTTCACTGCCAGGCTCCGCCCATTATGAATAGGTACAAATAATTACCGACCAATCCAGCACTTCAGGGTGTCATTGTCACCATCATCATTTTTACCAATTATGATCAAAATCTGAACATCTGGAGTTGAGTTATTAACGTTCTCAGGTTAAGTGACGAACCATCACCTCAAAGTTTGGCGCTGTCAGGTTCAAACCTCGATGACATCTATTAAACAGACAAGAAGCAAGGAATTAAACAGAGACAGGATTCAATTTGGCTCATGAGGATGAAACGTCTTGTACAGTCTTCCATCCCGCTCTGACGAAATGGATGCACGCATCCTCTTATTTGGACTTTCCCTGATTACATAGCAACAGCTGTTTCTAAGGGGAGATGGGGTCGTAAAAAGCTGTTGCACTCGGTCACAAAACAGTTCAAAGAAAAGATGCCTGGAGCTTGCGTCAGGTCCTGCTTCTTCTCCGCTTTGTAGATCTCGGGTCAAGACAAGATCTTCCTGTGGATCACAATAGACCAAAGAAACCGACACCTTCAAGTCGCTTCCCATCGTACACAGTGGAGTTTTACAAGCCGTTTGCTTGGTAAGATCAAAGATAGCTTTTGTCTCATCGCCGGGAACTCATGGGAACAGAAAGTTTTGTGATAACTTACATACAATTATTCTGACAGGCGCCATGCCACGTCCACATCCTAAAGCATAGGCAAAATGTATTCACATTCACAGATACCCGTTTAATATCTGTCTGATCATCTAAAGTGATGTAAATGACAGTTTGACTGGTGATGGCGAGGAGCAGTTTTCGCCGCCAGGCTCCGCCCACTATGAATGGGCTGACCCATACGACACTTTAAGGTGTAATCATCATCATTTGTACCAATTATGATTCAGATCTTAATTTGTCAAGCCGAACTAATCTAGTTTGTGTTGTTTAAATCTTGTGGTGAGCCATCAGATCAAAATTTGGCTCCATGCCACAGGCACATCCGATGACATAGGCCAATTTCCTTAGCAACTTATCCATCTGTCCAGTATCCTTCATTTTAACCGCTGATTATTTGGTCAAAGTCCCTTGAAGGAGTTTGTTAAAGTACGACCCATTTTTAGCCTAAAACTTGCCAACGGAAACCAAGATGGCGGACTTCCTGTTATTTTCAAATATGGCTTCTTGAGACTTTTACGTGCGTCCTCTCATGATAAACTTCACCAATTTTCATGAAAATATGTGAATCTGATATCAGGGGGGTCATTTTTTTGCTACCAAGACAAATTCAACATTTCGTAATTGGGCCCCCAAAAATATAAACATTTTCGCCATACCTGATGCGGCTGCAAAAATTGGTGAGTTTTAATGCATAAAAATGCGATCAAAGTGGGAGAATAATAAATAATAAACAAAGCAATTTCAAAAGGGCCTTCACAACTTTTTGCTGCTCGGGCCAAATAAGGCAAGAAGAGAAATATTTACACATTTATTTTGTGTAAAGTAAATATGTACAGCACATATGGGGATCTACATCAACAATATGATTTGCCAGGACAGTTTTTTTGTGTTTAAAAAAAAAAAAAAGACAGTTTTGTTATCTCAGGTCATCTCATCATTTATAAATATTTACTAATTATTTTTAATCTAACCTTGATTTACAATCGTGACACATGGATTCTGGCACATAAACACTACATGTTCCTTTACAGAAATCCTATTTAATTAATATTTAGTGAGTGACATATGACAGATGTTGAGGCAATAACTTCTCCTATATGCCTGTGTGTCATCGAAATGTTTAGTTGCTCACAAAAAGTGTAACATGAGCAGGGACAGCACCCATCGAGCCACACGCAGCGTGCTTCTGAGAAGTGTCTATTGTGTTTGTTTATATTGTGTGTTTGTGAGATTGACAGAGATGAGTAAGGAGAAAACTGGTGACATTTACATAATCCAAGAGAAGGTACACCACTTGTTTGGGGATTCCCAGTGGAGCCCGTTCTAAAGAGAATTGAAACTTAGAGCACGTCTCAGTTTCAGCCAGTACTCTCTGAGGTGATCCGAAAGAGGATGCTAAGCTCACCTACCCAGGTGTCCAAATGAGAATAACTAACAAGTACCAAACTACATTGAGTAAGAGCGGGCATAAAACAAGTGCAAGTGGTGATGCTGAAACAGGCCCATTTCTTTCATTTGTAACTGACACAAATAGACTTAAAACAACAACAAAAACACAGAGGAAGTTGGAGGATTATTTATATACAATGTGTGTTCAAGAAATATATTTGTGGCGTCATGAGTGTTGATAATTATTTATTTGTGGGATTTCCTTATTTAGCTTTATTACAAACCGGAAAGGATCAGGAATTGAGCCCTGAGGCAGGCCTGGCCCTAACCAATCTGGCGCCCTAGGCAAGATTTTAGGTGGCGCCCCCCACATCGGCAGTGAAGTGTATATACTCACAAGAAACCGAATAGCTTTGTCTTTGACCTTTTTTTTTACTTAAAGAAAGCAAATTAACATATTATATGAGAACGTTATGTTATTATCTTTAACCGAATCACAGCAGTGCTCAAATTAAAAAACAGCATTCCCTCTCATGTGATATTGCTTAATTAACATTAACGATGTGCACTTTAACAACTAGGCTTACAACTATACCTAATATATAAAGGGGTTGAAAAGTGACTATTACCTGCAGGGCAAACATTAGCTAACCAGAAGGCAATAACAATGTAAACAAAAAACACCTGCTTAAAAGATCTAATACAAATGTCCCTGAGGAATGTAAGGTGGGAGTACTGTAATTACCTAACGTTACATTATTATTTTCCATAACAATTTAGCCCCCTCCACAATATTAACCCGACGTTAAAACAGAACTAGCTATTTATGTAGGTATGTGGGCTTGTATTAAGCCTCAGGGAGTTGAACGCCCCTGCCTTACATAGTTCCGGGTCACCCTTGGGCAAGGTGTAGCACCCGAATGCCCCCCCCATCAGGGTTACGATACCCCCCATGAACTACACTAAAAGAGGATGCGTTACCCGGCCCGGAGGAAGCCCGGGGCCCTCCTCCGGAGCTAGGCCCGGAGGTAGGGCTCGTCAGCGAGCGCCTGGTGGCCGGGCTTGCCACGGAGCCCGGCCGGGCACAGCCCGAAGAAGCTACGTGGACACACCATCTTCTCTGCCACGTGGGCCCACCACCCGCGGTCGGAACCAGTGGGGTCGGGTGCGCTGCCAAGTGGATGGCGGTGAAAGTGGAGGCTCCGGACGGACCAATTCGGGGCAGCAGAGGCTGACTTTCGGGACGTGGAACGTCTCTACGCTGGTGGGGAAGGAGCCTGAGCTGGTGCGAGAGGTGGAGCGCTACCGGTTGGATCTGGTGGGGCTTACCTCTACGCATAGCAAGGGCTCTGAAACCACACTCCTGGACAAGGGATGGACCTTGTTCACTTCTGGAGTTGCTCAGGGTGTGAGGGCACAGGCGGGTGTGGGGATACTCACGAGTCCCCGGCTGAGTGCCTGTACGTTGGAGTTCACCCCAGTGGACAAGAGGGTCGCCTCCCTTCGCCTTAGGGTTGGAGGGGGGAAAACTCTGACTGTTGTTTGTGCATACGCACCAAACAGGAGTTCAGAGTATTCAGCCTTCTTGGATACCTTGCATGGGGTCCTGTATGGGGCGCCGGCAGGGGATTCCATAGTCTTACTGGGGGACTTCAACGCGCACGTGGGCAATGACAGTGATACTTGGACTGGCGTGATTGGGAGGAACGGTCTCCCTGATCTGAACCTGAGTGGTGGATTGTTATTGGACTTCTGTGCTAGTCACGGACTTGCGATAACAAACACCATGTTCAAGCATAAGGATGCTCATAGGTGTACCTGGTACCAGAGCACCCTAGGCCAAAGATCAATGATCGATTTTGTAATCGTATCAGCTGATCTGAGGCCGTATGTTTTGGACACTCGGGTGAAGAGAGGGGCTGAACTGTCAACTGATCACCATCTGGTGGTGAGTTGGGTTAGATGGCGGGGGAAACCTCTGGACAGACCTGGCAAACCCAAGCGTGTAGTGCGGGTGAACTGGGAACGTTTGGAGGAGTCCTCTGTCCGGAAGGACTTCAACTCCCACCTCCGGCGGGACTTCTCTGCCATCCCTGTGGAGGTTGGGGACATTGAACAGGAATGGGCAATGTTCAAAGCCTCTATTGCTAAAGCTGCAGATGCGAGCTGTGGCCAGAAGGTCTTAGGTGCCTCAAGGGGCGGTAACCCTCGAACACCCTGGTGGACAGTGGTGGTCAGGGAAGCCGTCCGACTGAAGAAGGAGTCCTACCGGGGTATGTTATCCCAGGGGACTCCGGAGGCAGTTGCAAGGTACCGACGGGCCCGAAGGGCAGCGGCCGTGGCTGTGGACGAGGCTAAGCAGAGGGTGTGGGAGCAGTTCGGGGAATCCATGGAGAAGGACTATCGGGCGGCACCAGGAGGGGGAAGCAGGGAACCATCCAAGCTGTGTACGGCAAGGATGGGACTTTGCTGACTTCAAGTGAGGAAGTCGTGGGGCGTTGGAAAGAGCACTTTGAGGAACTCCTGAACCCAAATACATCAGACACACCCTCCCTGATAGGAGCAGGGCCTGAGGATGATGGGGGATCGACGTCGATCTCTCGGAGTGAAGTCACTGAGGTAGTTAGACAACTCCACAGTGGCAAAGCTCCGGGGGTTGACGAGATCCGTCCAGAAATGCTGAAGGCTCTGGGTGTTGATGGGCTGTCTTGGTTGATACGCCTTTTCAACATTGCGTGGAAGTCTGGGACAGTGCCGAGGGAGTGGCAGACTGGGGTGGTGGTTCCCCTTTTCAAAAAGGGGGACCAGAGGGTGTGTGCTAATTACAGGGGTATCACACTACTCAGCCTCCCTGGGAAAGTTTACGCCAAGGTACTGGAAAGGAGGGTCCGGCCGATAGTCGAACCTCAGATTCAAGAGGAGCAATGTGGATTCCGTCCTGGTCGTGGAACAACTGACCAACTCTTTACACTTGCGGGAATCCTGCAGAGGGCCTGGGAGTATGCCTATCCAGTCTACATGTGTTTTGTGGATTTGGAGAAGGCGTATGACCGCGTCCCTCGGGAGATCTTGTGGGAGGTGCTGAGGGAGTACGGAGTGAGGGGAACCCTGTTGAGGGCCATCCAATCTCTGTACAACCAAAGCGAGAGTTGTGTCCGGGTGCTTGGATGTAAGTCGGATCCGTTTCCAGTGGGGGTTGGTCTCCGCCAGGGCTGCGCTCTGTCACCTATCCTGTTTGTGATTTTCATGGACAGGATTTCTAGGCGGAGTCGTGGCCATGGCGGAGAGGGTATACGTCTCGGGGGGCTAAGGGTTGCGTCACTGCTGTTTGCAGATGATGTGGTCCTGATGGCACCTTCGGTTCGTGACCTTCAGCTCTCACTGGATCGGTTCGCAGCCGAGTGTTCAGCGGCTGGAATGAGGATCAGCATCTCCAAATCTGAGGCCATGGTTCTCAGCAGGAAACCGATGGTTTGTACAGTCCGGGTAGGGGACAGGACTCTGTCCCAGGTGGAGGAGTTTAAGTATCTCGGGGTCTTGTTCACGAGTGAGGGAAAGATGGAGAAGGAAATCAGCCGGAGAATCGGAGCAGCTGGGGCAGTATTGCAGTCTCTCTGCCGCACTGTTGTGACGAAACGGGAGCTGAGCCAGAAGGCAAAGCTCTCGGTCTACCGAGCTATCTACATTCCTACTCTCACCTATGGTCATGAAGTGTGGGTAATGACCGAAAGAATAAGATCGCGGATACAAGCGGCCGAAATGAGTTTCCTCAGAAGGGTGGCTGGCATCTCCCTTAGAGATAGGGTGAGAAGTGCAGTCACCCGAGAGAGACTCGGAGTAGAGCCGCTGCTCCTTCGCTTGGAAAGGAGCCAGCTTAGGTGGTTCGGGCATCTCGTGCGGATGCCTCACGAGCGTCTCCCTAGGGAGGTCCTCGTTGCACGTCCCACTGGGAGGAGGCCCCGCGGCAGGCCAAGGACCAGATGGGGGGATTACATCTCCTCTCTGGCCTGGGAACGCTTCGGGATTCCCCAGGAGGAAGTCGCAAATGTTGCTCTGGAGAGGGAAGTCTGGGGGTCTTTGCTGGAGCTGCTGTCCCCGCGACCCGATTCCGGATAAGCGGTTGAAGATGGATGGATGGATGGATAGCTATTTATTGATTAGCAATTGCCAAATCATGTAACATTAGCTTAATGCTAAAAAGCCAGGTTACTATCACATTCTGTAACAGACAAATAATTTAATGTAGGCTAACGTTACCTACCTGCTACCTCTGTCTTTTTCTCATTTCTCCTCCTCTTCTTTTGTCTTTTTTCTTCCCTGGGCACCTGACAGTTTTGGCCGTTTTGACATCTTGTGTTGATTTTTTGATGTGGTAAAAGTCATGATACGGGAAGGGAGGGGCGCACCGTGCGGGGAGATGGGGGGGGGGGGGGCGTAATGTTGTAACAAATAATATTTCTATTAAATAGGCATTATTTGCATTTTAATTAACGTGGGATTATTTTTTGTATTTAGAAATAATAGTACCAACTTTTTTTTTTTTTTTTCTCTCCAACATTTGTGGCACTGGCGTGGCGCCCCCTGATGGACGGCGCCCTGACCATTTGCCTATACGGCCTATGCCACGGGCCGGCCCTGCCCTGAGGGACACCGCACACAAGAATAGCATCTTAACCTGGCTCAAATGATAGAGCGGTTGTCCAGAAACTTGAAGGTCCCAGGTACAAATCTAGCTTCTACCATCCTAATCACTTGGGCAAGACACTTCACCCGCCTCGCTTCTAGTGCCACTCGCACTGGTGTATAATTGTAGACGAAAGTTTAGTAGTTGTCGTAGGCGCACATTGGCAACCATATTTCTGTCTGTCTACCCCAGGGCAGCTGTGGTTATAAATGTAGCGTACCACCATCCAATGTGAATGTGGAGTAAATGAAAGATGAGTTCTGAGTTCTCAATGTAAAGTGCTTTGAGTGTCTAGAAAGGCACTACATAAGTCTAACCCACGGGTGTCCAAATCTTTTGACTGGGTGGCTTAAAAAATTTGGCCGTGCACCAAAAGCGTACTGCATGCAAAGTAACACACACACATATATATATATATATATATATATATATATATATATATATATATATATATATATATATATATATATATATATATATTTATTGGCAAACAACTGTGTTTACTCGTTTTAAATCAAAATGACAGAAGAAAGTACCCAAATGACCCTGATCAAAAGTTTACATACCCCTGTGACTTTGATATGATAACATGCACAAAAGTTGACACAAACAGGTTTGAATGGCTAATCAAGGTTCCAATCCTCACCTGTGACATGTTTGTTTGTAATTAATGTGTGTGTATAAAAGGTCAGTGAATTTCTGGGCTTCTGACAGACCATTGCATCTTTCATCCAGTGCTGCACAGATGTTTCTGGATTCTGAGTCATGGGGAAGGCAAAAGAATTGTCAACGGATCTGCGAGAAAAGGTAATTGAACTGCATAAAACAGGAAAGGGGTATAAAAAGATATCCAAGGAATTGAGAATGCCAATCAGCAGTGTTCAAACGCTGATTAAGAAGTGGAAAATTAGGGATCCAGGTAGACCAGCAAAGATTTCAGCCAGAACAGCCAGGGAAATTGTTCTAGATCCACAAATACCTTCAGCTGAAATACAGGACTCTCTGAAAAATTGTGGTGTGGCTGTTTCAAGATGCACAATAAGGAGGCACTTTAAGAAAAATGGGCTGCATGGTCGAGTCGCCAGAAGAAAGCCATTTCTGCGTAAATGTCACAAAGTATCCCGCTTACATTACGCCAAACAGCACAGAGACAAGCCTCAAAACTTCTGGAACAAAGTAATTTGGAGTGATGAGACCAAAATTTAACTTTTTGGCCACTCGACCATGCAGCCCATTTTTCTTCCAATGCCACCTCATCTGGCTGGCGATGTGGAGGAGCAGCGGCTTTACTTTGAGCTCCTCCCAGATAGCAGAGCTTCTCACCCTATCTCTAAGGGAGAGCCCTGCCACCCGGCAAAGGAAACTCATTTCGGCCGCTTGTACCCATGATCTTGTCCTTTCGGTCATAAATCAAAGCTCATGACCATAAGTGAGGATGGGAATGTAGATCGACCGGTAAATTGAGAGCTTTGCCTTCCGGCTCAGCTACTTCTTCACCACAACGGATCGATACAGCGTCCGCATTTCTGAAGACGCCGCACCGATGCGCCTGTCGATCTCACGATCCACTCTATCCTCACTCGTGAACAAGACTCCTAGGTACTTGAACTCCTCCACTTGGGGCAGGGTCTCCTGCCCAACCCGGAGATGGCATTCCACCCTTTTCCGGGCGAGAACCATGGACTCGGACTTGGAGGTTCTGATTGTTATCCCAGTCGCTTCACACTCGGCTGTGAACTGATCCAGTGAGAGCTGGAGATTCTGGCCAGATGAAGCCATCAGGACCACATCATCTGCAAAAAGCAGAGACCTAATCCTGAAGCCACCAAACCGGATCCCCTCAACGCTTTGACTGCGCCTAGAAATTCTCTCCATAAAAGTTATGAACAGAATCGGTGACAGGGCAGCCTTGGTGGAGTCCAACCCTCACTGGAAACGTGTCCGACTTACTGCCGGCAATGCGGACCAAGCTCTGACACTGATCGTACAGGGAGCGGACCGCCACAATCAGACAGTACTCTTTGAGCACTCTCATTTTGATTTTTTTATGTTGAGTGGACGTTTTTTTTTATAACATCCACAAAGTTCAATAAGCAGGTTGTGTTATGTGTAAGCATATTTGTTGAATTTTTGTACTGGTTGATTTTATATTTTCTGAACCATGACTAGGGAAAGTTGTTTGGATTGGGTCATACAAGTGAATTCTGTACTTCACTAGCTCCTAGTACAATACGGCAGAGGTATTTTCATTAGCCACCAATTGGTGACAAATTGGCAGCCAACTGAATTGAATATGATACAGCGACACCACTACAGGGCAAATTGATAATTTAATTCTCAACATCTCGTGGGCCAGATTGAGAACGCCGGCGGTCCGAGGATCGTAGTTTGGACACACCTGGTCTAAGCCCATTATTAATATTATTAGATTTATGTAAATCCCTCTTAATGTTAAAAAACACAAATTAATTACCACAACTACTTATTATAAATGATCTTGCAGCCATTTCTACAATGTGCTTCATTGGGTGGTTTTAACTTTTTTTTGCAAGCAGTGGTTAACTTAAGGCCAAGTAAGCCACAATATGTACAGCAAATCATAAAATAATGTCACATATGACAAATAAAATGGGACTCAGAATATCACCCAGAGAGACACCACAAACAAGAATCACACTGCAACTGATTTCATCATAACCTTTTTAACATCTGACTTAATCAATGCACACATTTTTGCACATTTATAAAATCAATCATGCTTCAACACTAGCATGAATTTTATCATCCAATATGCTGAGTTTCGATCCCAGTGGTTGAGTTGTGTATAGCAACACATTAAAAGGTCAAATGGCCGAGGGGAAAAAACTGTTCAGGTGGCGGGAGGTGTGGGTCTGGATGGACCGTAGTCTCCTGCCTGAGGGGAAAATAGTTTGTGTCCAGGGTGAGAAGAGCCAGCTGTGATCCGACCCACACGCCTCCTGGTCCTGGAGGAGAACAGGTCCTGGAGGGGTGGGAGTTTGCAGCCAATAACCTTCTCAGCAGCACGTATGATTATGGCGCCCAAGAAACGGATGGAGTCCACAATGGAGACGGGGGTGGGAGAGTCAATCAGGGTGAGGGCGGGATGGTGGGGCTTTGACTTTCCTGAAGTCCAAAATCATCTCCACTGTTTTCTGAGCGTTCAACTCCAGGTTGTTGAGGCTGCACCAGGACGCCAGCCGGTCCACCGCTCTCCTGTAGGTGAACTCCTCGACATTTGCGATGGGCCCGATGAGGGTAGTGTCGTCCGCAAACTTGAGCAGCGTTTCCTTTTCTGGTGACTGGAGGTGCAGCAGTTTGTATACAGGGAGAAGAGCCAGGGGGAAAGTACACAGCCCTGACGAGTACCAGTGTTCATGGTTCGACTGTCCGAGACAATCTTCCCCAGCTGCACGTGCTGTCTTCGGTCCGTCAGGAAGTCATTGATCCAACTGCAGAGGGAGTCGGGCACGCTGAGCTGGTAGAGCTTGTCTCGTAGCAGTCCAGGGAGGATAGTGTTGAAGGCAGAGCTGAAGTCCACAAATAGGATCCTGGCGTAGGTTCCTGGGGAGTCAAGATGCTCCAGGATGAAGTGGAGGGCCAGGTTCACTGCATCATCCACAGACCTGTTGGCTCTGTAGGCGAACTGCAGTGGGTCCAGGAGAGGGGGCGGTGATGTCCTTGAGGAGGGGCAGGACCAAGCGCTTAAAGGACTTCATGACCACAGACGTCAGCGCCACCGGCCTGTAGTCATTAAGTCCTGTGATTCGTGCTTTCTTGGGGACAGGGACGATGATGGAGGTCTTGAAGCAGGACGGCACGCGGCATAGCGCCAGAGAGGTGTTAAAAATGTCAGTGAAGACAGGAGCCTGCAGATCCGCGCAGTGACTCAAGGTGGAGGGGGAGACACCATCCGGCCCGGGGGCCTTCCGTGTGTTCAGCTTCAAGAACTGCCGGCGTACATCCTCCTCTTGGATGGAGAGGGCCTTCGATGAAGTCCTTGTTCTTGGAGTCCTTTGATGAGTCCTTTAAGTCCTTTAATGAAGTGCTGGAGTTGGTGGTGGTGGTGGTGGTGGGGGTGTTAGGTTTGGGGGGGTTAGGGGGGTGATGGTGGGGGGGAGCAGAGCTTTGATGTCATTCATGACGACAGTAATGTGTGTTGAGGCCCTGAGCGAGAGTCCGGTCATTCAGGGCCTGGGGGGCTTTGGGCTTATAGTTCGTAAGGGCCCTTAGTCCTCTCCACACGGCTGCAGAGTCATTGGAGCTGAACTGTTCCTGTAGACGGTTAGAGTACACAGATTTAGCTTTCTCCACTTCTCTGTTGAAGTGTCCGTATACTCGTCCAGATTGTCCGTGGCCGCTCCAATTGCCTCCCAGTCTGTCGTCTCCAAATATGCCCGCAGCTCTCCCACAGCCTCAGCGGTGTACTTCTTAATGGTCTTCATAACAGGTTTAGCCAGTTTCAGTCTGTCTGTATGAAGGGATTAAGTGCACCATCACGTGATCTGATAGTCCGAGAGCAGCGTGGGGGACTGCATAGTATGCCTTGCTTATTGTGGTGTAACAGTGATCCAAAGTGTTCCCCTCTCTGGTCGGGCATTTAATAAACTGCCTATACTTGGGTAATTCCTGGCTCAAATTTCCCTTGTTAAAGTCACCAAGCACGATAACAAGAGAGTCCAGAAAATACCTTTCCACATGTAAGATCTGGTCTGCAAGCGTGCACTGAGCGTCATGCACGTCTGTGCTGGGCGGTATGTAGGCAGCCACCAGTATGAATGAAATAATCTCACGCGGTGAGTAAAAAGGCTTACAGTGAATGAAAATATATTCCACAGCAGGAGAGCAGTGTTGGGATATCATCGTCATGTCTGTACAACAGTTGCTGTTGATGAAGAAGCAGACTCCACCGCCTCTTGTTTTGCCGGAGAGCCCCGGGTCTCGGTCCGCGCAGAGAAGATGAAAGCCCTCCAGTTGAACCGCGCTGTCCGGGACACTCGCGCTCAGCCACGTTTCCGTGAAGCACAAAACACAAGATGAGGAAAAGTCCTTGTTTCTTCTCATCAGCAACGCTAGTTCGTCAGTCTTGTTGGGAAGTGAGCGGACGTTGGCGAGAAAGATGCTAGGTAAGGGCGTGCGCAATCCTCGTCTGTGGAGACAGACGAGGGCTCCCGCTCTCTTTCCTCTTTGGTGCGGTTTCCCTCTTTTGATCAAAGAATGGGCCAAATCCGCAGCTGACGCTAAAATGACCGGTAATAAATCCGTAGGGGTGATTGATCTGATGTTCAGTAGCTCTTCGCGGGTGTAAGAGCACGCGGACACACAATTTACGCACAAAAACAAACAAAACAGAGCGCACGAGAGCACAGAGGCAGCCGTGATCGGCGCCATGATGATTGAGTTTTTTTGTAGTACGCTATTTTTCCTTTGTGACAATAAGTTTAAATCTGATCGCTACATTTTTATCATATCATTATATTTATTTAAAATCTAGTGATTACTGCGTGCAACGACGTACATTTGGCCTGTTGAAGAGGTTCTTCCCAGCAGGCACTGTCACATGACTATATTTCACCAAATCTGACATAATTACTAATAACATTTGACTACATTTCACCAATCAAACAGATATACTTACACATAATACATACTGTAAAAAGTGACATGAAGTCAGACGATGCAGCATAAACACTTCAATATTTAATTACAACATAGGAAAATGTACATTTACTGTATATTGGGTGCTGTCATATGTGTCTGTAGAAATGTTCACATTTCAGCCTAAAATAATTCCACTTCCAATTAGAGAAAACATGTTGTTTATGTTTTAGCTGCGCATATGGAATCATTAGCCTTGTTATTAGGTCATTAGTTCTAACTCGTACATGGAGCTAAAGGTACACCGCTTGTTTGGTGTTTAGCATCTATTGTGCCCATAAACTCAACAACAAAAAAACATCCTAAAAGCGCCAACAATTTTCAATTTATATTTTGTGACCTGAATACTAACCAAGTATTAGCGATATTTCTATTATAAGCGCTAACGTTAAGGACCTATTTTTAGTTGCGCATTGATCAAAGCGACGTAATTGACTTATGCTGCTACATTGAGCTGCCTGGCCGCTGGTGAAGTTAATTATAGATGATAAATCAAGCCTCTCACCTGGATAGTAGAAGGATCTGGCCATAAACCAAGAAGTTGATCAACTTTGACAGCCAACTTAGACCCGGAGTTGGCGAGAAAGACACAAAAAGACACTTGTTTGCACTCACCTTTTTAAAACCCTTCACAAGGATTATGATTCATTCTTCATATAAACAAGAATATATGAACATCACATCAATGAGAGCAGACATTGTCCAGTAAGTGATTGTTTTTATTATGTTTGTTGGCCCAAATAGTCTGCCGTAGTAGTTGTTGAAGGGAATAAAATAGTGAATGTTGTGATGTGTTTGTGAAATTAATACGCCGCCGTATGCTTAAAATAAGCAAAATACGTAAATATTACATGTTATTGTGAATGTGCCTGTTACTACATTACATATACTTACAGTATGTATATAAAATATCAATGGATGTTTTTTAAGAGCGCTTTATAGTCGGAACAGCATTTATTTACGAGTTAGAATGCATAGAAAAAGAAAAACATACAGTATGTGTTCTTGTCTCACATAAGCATTGTGAATGATAGGCAAAATAAAATAAAAAAGTGCAGTTCCCCTTTAATAAATCAGAAGTTACTCACCTGTTACTCAGCACTTGAGTAACTTTTTTCACAGTATATTCTCAAGTGATTATTTAGATGACTACTTTACTCTTATTTTAGCTAGTACATTATTTGTCTGCTTTACCCACTTCTGCATTTAATTATACAACATTGTTCATTATTTTATTGAGACGAATGCATTCAGATTAAAGTTAAGAGTGAGACCGAAAATGGAAGGTAAGATGGTGTGACCTACAAATGTGGGAGTTCACAAACCACCCACAACACTTTGAACGCTGCCTGCGAGGGTCCACAGAAAGAGGTCTTTCTAGGTCACCACCTCTCGCATAGTTTAAGTGTTATTATTTTCATCCTTATGCTGTTTTTTTCAAGGTAATTGTCCAATCTAAGCCTAATAACAGCGCGGCGTTTATTTTCCAAAGTATTGACGAACCGCACTGGATTTTGGTTTCACGCATCCAATGAAAGGTTCCACGTGGTGTTTCTCGCTTTCACCCGGCACGCAACATAGTAGTCGGCCCTTTAACGAAGCCACCTACGCCGCAGCCTCCGTCTTCCTCCCTGTAAGACCACAGAGGACGATATCATCTCACCTTCACACATGGCAGGGGAAATAACCCTAGAAGTGGTGTTGGAGAGTCCTCAGTAGAATTTGGGCAGCGAGAGTGCAACACACGTTGGGTAAGTCTCTTACAAATATGAATTCATCTCTGACATTCCTGTGGTCGATTCTTTGAAATATTTGATTGGATGATTAGTCAAGGCAATTTCACAAAAGAAGAGAGATAACCATCACGCTTTGCTTTGATCTTTCACAGACTTTTTAGTAAACACAACAGATACCAGAAAGGAAGAAACGGTATCATTTAAAAAAAAAGTAAAACATTTTTTAAAGCCCCTTACCAAAAGTTGTTATTAAAAAATACTTTTGTCTGCTTGTCACGAAATCCAATTTAAAGTGATCTCTGTAGGTTCTAGCCCAGTGTACCAACTTTTTTTTAAACACCTGAACACCTCACCTTTTTTGTTGTAGTCATCGGACCGAGAAGCTTGTTACTAAATAAGCGAACCAGGTAGTTTGCGAAGCAATCGTCCGTTTTCTTCCTCATACCGACAAGAATAACAAACAGCAAGGACTTAGTTGGCTAAAGGAGACAAAGCCAATAAGCAAGTGCACCTGTTTTTGTGTGGTCATTCACAGCACAATGGAGGTTCCGTCATCGTCCAACAAGAACGTGCTGCTGCAGGTGTGGTGCGGTCTCCTCACCGTGGCCATGGTGGTCATGGCCGCGCTTCTTGTGACCATCAAAGCAAAATCCAACGAGGTCAGTCTGTCCGGGTGGACGCCTGGAGTCCCACAAAGTGCTCAGGTGGTTTCCCTTAAGGCTGCCTGGCCTGAAGAATTGTCAAAAAAAGCCAACTATGATTTATACAGTCATGATAAATGTTCTCTAATGTTCTTGGGATTTTCTATCAAGCAGCTTTTTCACTTGTCCTGCTAGGGGGAAAAAATCTGGATCCCCTTGTCCTGATTGACAGGCTGACATGTAGTTTCTCTTTCAGGATGGACTTTCACTACCTACACTGACAAGGGCAGATCATTTCCGCCCAACAGGTACTTGGCCTTTAACCTCATATTGCTTTACAAATATAGTTTTATTGTCATAAAATGTAATTGAAGTCAGTCGGTAATTCCATTTCCTTCCTTAATTCGTTTGTATAGGATTTAAATTAAATGATAATATGTCAAGAACTGGTGCTACAACAGTTGTGAAACTCTTTTTTGTTTCTTTTCAGGATTGTCCTCTTCATACATTCAGCTAATGAAATGTAAGCTGTCTTGGATTTGGATTACTTGCTTTGTGTGAAAATGAGCATGAGCTTGTAAGGGTCACGTAACAATAAAGATAAGATAAAACATTAAAACCAGTAAACTTGCCGGAACCCCGCTAAATCATACAATAATGCATTATAACAGGGGTTCTTAACATTTTTGACCTAGGGGCCAACCTTTTCCACTACAAAAGGGCCGCGGACCCACTGAAATAATAACACTGAATTAGTTATCTTATTCTAGTTAAATAAATGTAGCCTACCAACAGTTTAACAGGATCCCAGCAGGCACAAGACATTAAAAACAACGTTGAGAACTTGTTGAATTAGGTCCTGACGTTGAGCGACTCAAACCTAACGTTGAAACAACATGCTTTTTGATGACGCTTAATCAATGTTGTGTTCTGACGTTGATTTGACCATTGAAATTTGGTCATTTAAAGTTAAAGTTAAAGTACCAATGATTGTCACACACACACTAGGTGTGGTGAAATTTGTCCTCTGCATTTGACCCATCCCCTTGTTCATCCCCTGGGAGGTGAGGGGAGCAGTGGGCAGCAGCGCCCGGGAATTATTTTTGGTGATTTAACCCCCAATTCCAACCGTTGATGCTGAGTGCCAAGCAGGGAGGTAATGGGTCCCATTTTTATAGTCTTTGGTATGACTCGGCCGGGGTTTGAACTCACAACCTACCGATCTCAAGGCGGACACTCTAACCACTAGGCCACTGAGTGGTCACTAGGCCACTGAGTAGTAATTTACCAACCAAAATTGTACAACACAAATACAACGTTGAAAAAACACGCTCTTTGACAACGTTTATACAATGTCAGCTTGTGACATTGATTTAACCATTGAAATGTACATTGTTTAGGGCTTACCAGCACAAATATCACAAATAGGAGGGGACCCAGGGTAGACCCCTGAGGTACACCACAAAAGACAAACAATAAAACAAACAATAGCTTGCAACTCATGAACGGGGCTTGAAATAGTTGGTGGAATGCTGTGACTGTTGGGAATTTTTAAATTGTTTAGTCTAATTTTATTCTGCAAACATTCACCAATTGAACATCTAGTCAATCCTTAACCCTGGTGAGTTGTGCAGTTATGTCATTTTGTCCTTCTGTTTATAAAATCCAAGGTTCAAAAAGACACACAATATAAACATAAAAAGAAACTTCAATTTAGAGCAGAGAGCCATGTCTCATTCTGGCCTGCAAGTCTCAGCGTAGTAAAACACCCTCGGCGCATCGGGAATGATGCACGCCGACGACGGCTCTTCAGAAGCACTTTGACAAGCGCCGTCAAAACTCCACGCCCACGTGTGCGGTCTGCAACAGGTTCAGACCAGTTTCAGTCCGCCTAAAGTCATTCTGAGACGTGTAGGACGACAAGGACACGGCCGCATCTAATTTTAGCACCGATGCAATGGGCAACACACAATATAAATGGTGTGACATCACCAGTGTGGCAACGCTTTGTCCCCAAGGCCCACCTTTAACACAATAAACGTGACGAAGGTCAGAGTAAACACAGGACACAAACACGGGACATCTTTTTCCTGTTTTTGTTTTCTATCCATTCTGGAAGTGACCATTTTGTGTGCACCTACCTACACAGTGCTTCTTAACCTTTTTGACCTCAAGGCCTAACTTTTCCACTGCAGAGGGGACCGTGGCCCACGGAAATATCAACACTGAATTAGTAATCAAACTCTTAACTTTAATGGTATTCAATAATTATATCCAACCTCCTTGGTTTACAACCTTGTCAAATGATATGAAAGCATGTATTATCAAGACTTAGGTCAGACAGATTACAAAAACATATGGATTTTTAAAAACTGATGAAAAATGAATTGACATGCAATTACGCAGTGCTAAGATAAAATACATTCTAATAATAGATACAAATTAAATTCTTAAAGAGACTGTCAATAAAAGTGCAAATGAAAATACAGCTTCACTACTTTGGTTATATTTCTTGCACTTTGACCTTTTTATCAACGTTTGTTTGATATTGTCATGACTGCCATGAGTGGTGAAAAGGTGCATTACAACTGAGTACCACTGGGGCCTATATATGGACCACAACTGAGAAACACTGACGGCCCATCAATAGTAATAGGCCCTTTGGTTAAGAAACACTGCACTACAGTATGTCTACTAAAACATTACTTAACTGGTCATTATGGGCAGGATTCACATCATTTAGTTATTTTGATACCTAACAACAAATGATCTTCATCAACATCTTTGCGTATACATTGACCAAATCACTGACCTATCAGATAATCCATGGTTACGGTTGGAGCGTGTGCAGTCCAAAAAAATTGTGTACTAATCTGCCTTTTTCCATTATTATTGCGAGAATTATTGATGTTTAATCACATGACGGCCCTAATTTAAATGTTTATTCACTAAGACTTTGTGACTCTTCCTAAAACGTCCTCTTTGACATCTCACAGCTTCCAGCAGTCACCCTTGGGTGACGGGCCCGCCCTCCTGCGACCCCTGCACCCTGACGCTGCGGGACGACTCCATCCAGAGTGCCAAGGACGGCGTCTACTTCCTGTACGTCCACGTCACCTTCACCAAAGGCCTCAGGAGCAGCAAAGACAAATCGGTGGTTTTGACGAGAAACGCCACGAGTGGTAAAAGCACCAGGAAATTGGTGGAGGGGACCTTCCCTGCCACGACCCACGGGTCCGTGTGGGTGGCAAACATGGTGCGACTCCAGGAGGGAGACAGCGTCAGCGTGAATATCAGTGGAGACTTCTTGACTGAGGAGACATTTTGGGGGGCCTTTGAGCTCCATTAGTAGGGAGCTCTATATGCAGATAATGTGATGTGTGTAGGGCCCTGTGATCGGTGGGGGCGTATATAAAATGTTATTTAATGAATGACAGGGCGCTTCATATGAACAAACGTAGCCCCTTTCTGCTCCATCACTGATAAAAATATATTGGCAAATTTCCCCAGATGTTCACATTGCGGGTGCTGGGCTGGTATGCAGTTAGGTCGGAGAAGTGTCAGGGGGGTATGCAAATGAATATTAATTTTTTTTTTGCACTTAAATAAATAAATTATTGAACATGGTTTTGCCTATGAATCCACTATGATACAAAACACGCATTTTACATGAATAAAATAGTGTGGAGAAAAAAATGCACAGTGGAAGCTCAATTATTGAACCCCTATTTGCAAACTTTTACGGTTTACGAACTTTTAAATGGCGCCAATTCTGCCGCTGTGTGCAGACCAGGTCTCTTTGTGCAAACGCTTCATTCATTGTGTGTCCCGTTGGCTGCCATTTTGCAGATAGGTCAGGGAGATGTATGTTGATTTTCTTGTTTTGCACTCGAGTAAATAAATTATTGAACATTTTATTCCCTATGAATTTGCATTAGTACAAAACATGTATTTTACTTAAATAAAATAGTGTGAAAAAAAATTATACAGTGGATCACTGTAGAGGAACGTTTCATTCATTCCAGCTGGCAGCCATTTTGTGCTTGCCCGTATTGAAGAGGTTGGGAAAGCCGGCTTTGTACCATAGTACCAAGTTTTTAATTGTGATGAGAACGGACTTTTCTAGAAAAAGATGCCAAAACTGACTTATTTCACAGTGTAGGAGAAGACTAACTCTCGGTCAGCGGACCCTCCTCTCGGTCCCCTCCCCTCTCTCCCTATGTCTGCTGTTTCTCTCTTCTCACAAGCTAACAGCTGACAAGATAACCTTAGGCGATGGTAATTTACTGTAAGTGGATTTTTGCGTTTTAAAACGTTTATTATTGTATCAATATGGTTATTAAATTAAGGATTTTTTCTGATCGTTTGTGAGGGCACCAAAAGGACTTCTGCATGTGTTCGCATGTTGGAAGAGCAGTGCATACAGTACAGTTCAGCTTGTTGTTGTTATTGTTTTGGCTTGCCAATAAAGAGACGGTTGTTATGTTTGTTTAATATACAGTACTGTACAGCACTATATATTGTGTACAAAGTGTAGAAACCCTAAATAAAATATGGACTTTTATCGAGGCTGCAACACATTATTCATATCTTTTGGAGAAATTTGCTTTACTATACAAACTTTTATATTTACGGACCCTGTTTAAGGTTCCACTGTAATAATGGAGGGGGGGAGGCCTCAAAATAAAATTCTGCTTAGGGCCCCAATTAGCCAGGAGTGGCTCTGCCCATTAGCAGGCCCACATAGTTTGGTTGTGAACTGAATACTACATAGTCAATGGTGTATTTAATTACACTTCTTCCAAAATCAACATCTCTTTACCCACCCTTTCATTCATATTTTATCAGTTTAACCTTGCTAGAGCTTAAATACAACCACAACTTCAACATTTCAAAAACATGCATCTTAGGTTCATTAGAGACTCCAAATTGTGTGAAAGGTTGTTTATTTGGCTCTACTCTAGCTCACCGGCGTGGAAGATGGCTGGATGGCTTGACAGTATTTCAAAACAACATTTAAGCTTGCAGCTGCACTGCGAGTTGCACACTGGCCACAAGATAGCGCTATTTTCTCCTAACATTACAGCACACTGCACGCTTTTTCACAACCAAAAGCTGTGTGACCTCACCGCCCTTCTATCCAAAACGCAAACCCACACAATTGTTCCGCTTCACGATTCACTTCACAATAGCAGACACATATTTAAAGGATATAATTACCCTTATGTTGCAAGATGGCCATTTATTTCTATTATTAGATGTTTTATTCTATTATTAGACGTTTTTCTCCTCTGAGTCAAAATGTTTTCTACTACAAAGTGAAAAACATTCATTGATTTGTTGAGTGTTAAATGTGAGTTATTATACAAAGAATATTAATCGATGTGTTAGTGATAAATGTACAGCTTATAAATATTTTAATGGAACATATTCATCAAATAAAATCACTTAAGCATAGTTTTTTCTTACACATACAGTGGGTACGGAAAGTATTCAAACCCCTTTAAATGTTCACTCTTTGTTTCATTGCTGCCATTTGCTGAAATAAAAAAAGGTTTTATTTCTCAATAATGTACACTCAGCACCCCATCTTGACAGAAAAAAATTGAAATCCATCCATCCATTTTCTACCGCTTGTCCCTTTTGGGGTCACGGGGGATGAATGTGGAATTTTTTGCAAGTTTATCAAAAAAATTAAAAACAACTCAAACCTAACGTTGGAACAACATGCTTGGGTTCTGACATTGATTTCACCTTTGAATTTTGGTCATTTCCCAGCCAATATTTTGCAACACAAATACAACATTGAAACAACATGCTTTTTGACGACATTTATTCCATGTCAGGTTACAACTTTGATTTGACCATTGAAATTTGGTAATTTCCCAACCAACAACGGGGATCCAACGTTCGACATCAACATTGTTGCAAAATACAACTATTTTGCGATGTTGTTTAGAAGTCGGTTTTAAAAAACATGTACGTATAATCATATAGTCTTGTGCCTGCTGGACTGCCCAAAGCTCAGAGACAAGGCCGAGGTTACAAAATAATTTCTGCAGCACTCAATATTCCTAAGAGCACAGTGGCCTCTACAGTCTTTACATGGGACTAAAACTCTTCCTAGACCTGGCCATCCAACCAAACTTAGCAATTGTGAGAGAAGAGCCTTGGGAAGAGAAGAAAAGAACCCAAATATCACTGTGGCTGAGCTCAAGAGATGCAGTAGGGAGATGGGAGAAAGTTCCGCAAAGTCAACTATCACTGCAGCCCTCCACCAGTATGGCAGAGTGGCCCGACGGAAGCTTCTCAGTACAAGACATATGAAAGCCCGAATAGAGTTTGCCAAAAAACCCATAAATGACTTCCAGACTATGAGAAATAAAGTTCTCTAGTCTGAGGAGACCAAGATTTAACTTTTTAGCGCTAATTTCTAAGTGGTATGTGTGGAGAAAATCAGGCATTGCTCATCACCTGCAATCCCAGTGGTGGTGGCAGCATCATGTTATGTGTTTTTTTTCAGCTGCAGGGCCAGGACGACTGGTTGTAATTGAAGGAAAGATGAATGCCGCCAAGTCCAGAGATATCCTGGAGGAAAACCTCTTCCAAAGTGCTGAGACTGGGCTGAAGGTTCACCTTGCAACAAGACAATAACCCAAGTGTAAATGGCAGCAAATTTTGTTCATGAGAAAAATGTAGTTCTGTCACTTTACGTTTTTTTTGTGCGTTTATTTTGAAGAGCCCACTCTTATTCTGTTACTTCCTTTATTGCTGATGCTTGACTTCCTGCTGCCGTTCTGTCTGACAACAGCATGCTCACGTTACTCCAGGACTGGTAAAACATGCTGACAAAGATATATTTGTCATATTCTGTGTGAACATTTGTGAGAGGTTATTTTATTTGTTGTTTATATGTCACATTTAAAGAGAGTCACTATGAGCTGTGTGTGGAAGCTAGGCTAACAAGTTGAGCAAACTTAGCGCCCTTGGAAGCGGAAAGAGGTAGGAGGAGACTAATGGTTTATTTATTGTAAAACAAGTGGTTCATTTCATTTAAAACAAATGGGAAAATTTCATTATTTTTATTTACTAAAAAAGATTTGTTTATTAGTTTAAAAAGGTAAACATGATTTATGCATTGTTTGTGGAAATATGGTACGATGACATTTGTATTTTCTGTCCATCTTCATAGTTTTCACGGTGTCAAAATTGTGAGGAGAAAAGGAGGAGAGAATTAAAGTTGCACCAATCGAAGCTCTCTGCATCTTGTGTCATTAATCCAAGTGGGCCGCTACACTAAGCATGAAGCTAAAATAACAAAGTAGTGGCTTCGGAACAACTCTGTGACCATTCTTGACTGGCCCAGCCAGAGCCCTGACCTAAACCCAAATGAGCCTATCTGGAGAGACCTGAAAATGGCTGTCCACCAACGTTCACCATCCAAACTGACAGAGCTGGAGAGGATCCCCAAATCCAGGTGTGAAAAACGTGTTGCATCCTTCCCAAGAAGACCCATGGCTGTACTAGCTCAAAAGGTGCTTATACTCAAAGCTGAGCAAAGGGTCTGAATGCTTATGACCCTGTGATATTTCAGTTTTTTTCTGTCACGATGGGGTGCTGAGTGTATATTAATAAGAAATACAATGACATTTTTTGATTTCAGCAAATGACTGCAATGAAACAAAGAGTGAACAATTTGAAGGGGTCCAAATACTTTCCGTACCCACTGTAAATATGAAATCGTAAACCATGTTATGGAGGTTTATTTGTGTGTTTATTACGAAAGCTGTTTTTGACACTGATTTTATGTAACTGATTTTTTTGCGTTTGGATTTTGTTTTGTTTATTTGTTTACATCAAATTATGCTGATAATTTAATTGAATAAAAATGTGCAGGCAAAATTAGTGTTTGTTGAAATACTGTGTTTTAAAACTGTATTCAAAAGTTCAGTGAACAAAAAAATCAGGCAAAATAATGCAGTCTATAAAAATTCACAGTAAAAAAAATCAGTATATTAAAATTTAGTGTATAAAAATTATGTGTAAAAAAATTTTGTGTAAAAAAATGTGGTACAGAAATGTTTGTGTTTAAAAATTCAAGAAGCAAAGTAAATTAAGACTGAAGCAATGTTCCCTCTAATTTTTCATGTGTGTGAGCAAATGCAAAAACTCCCTGAGCATTCAGTGGAGCCCATGTGAGCAACATCAGACGTGCACACTGTGGCCACACCAGCAGCACACCTGTCCCAAATCTGACTAAATAACAAGTTCAATCTCCATCCATCCATCCATTTTCTACCGCTTGTCCCTTTCGGGGTTGCGGGGGGTGCTGGAGCCTATCTCAGCTGCATTCGGGCGGAAGGCGGGGTACACCCTGGACAAGTCCCCACCTCATCGCAGGGCCAACACAGATAGACAGACAACATTCTCTTATTATTATAATCAAATGACAGCAGTCATTTCCATGAGGTTATTTTCTAATATAAGTGTTTAGGCCCACTTACAATGACAATAACAAAAAATATTGTTTTTCATGAACTGTGTACTTGTATTGTTTGTCTGGGTGGAGGTCCTGCTTTGAAAATAATGTGTACCCCTTTCAGACATTGCATTTAGTTCCCATTAAAACATTCACATGTTGCACAATGAGATGTAAGCAGGGGATCATGTGTACATTCCTGCAACTTCCTGTTTGTAAAAAATATATTTTTATTAGTATTTATTTAATATACTAACAGCATTTCATGATTAATATTTATTAATTAAGATTCCTAATAAATGACACTAGAATAAGCACACATTTGATTGGTAAATCATAGTGTAACGACCTGGTATTACACTTTATGTGTGGTGTTGGAGTTGTCCGACTTTTTGTGTGGCTGTAAACGCATCACTGGCTAAGTGCCATATGTGCATGTGTTGGCGCAAGTGAGAAGGAGCGAGCGGTTGCTGTTGATAACAAAGTTGCTTTTGGTCTGGTTTGTATTGCAGAAAATGACCACTTTTGCTAGATATAATTTTTTTTACTAATGTTTTGGTGATGTGTTTATGGTCGACAATAAAGAGTTTTGCTCAGTAAAGTGATGGATAGAATTTATGTCCTCAAAGCGTCTCGACAGACGTTACAATATTTGAACAATGATGACGAAAACTGTTTTCTCTGTCGTGTCCGTGTGTCGAAAATTGTTATGCGCTTATTTTTTTATTTGATTTTGTGCGTGGCATAGATTTGCCGTGCGCAGAGGACGCTTGAGCAGTGCGTAATTGCACAGGCGCACACCTTAGAGGGAACGTTGGACTGAAGCAATCGATCCTGTCTCAGAACCAGCCAATGGAGAGTCAAGTTTGAAGTTTCGTGACGTTTTGAAGCAACAAATATTATTGCACTGAATTTTTCAGCAACTAATTTTTCCATCCATCCATCCATTTTCTACCGTTTGTCCCTTTTGGGGTCGCAGGGGGTGCTGGAGCCTATCCCAGCTGCATTCGGGCGGAAGGCGGGGTACACCCTGGACAAGTCGCCACCTCATCACAGGGCCAACACGATAGACAGACAACATTCACACTCAAGGGCCAATTTAGTGTTGCCAATCCAGGCACAGGTGCATTTCTTAGGAGGTGGGAGGAAGCCGGGAACCCACGCAGTCACGGGGAGAACATGCAAACTCCACACAGAAAGATCCCGAGCCCAGGATTGAACCCAGGACTACTCAGGACCTTCGTATTGTGAGGCACATGCACCTGTTCCACCATGCTGCCCGCAACTGATTTTTTTTTACACAACATTTTTACAACCTGAATGTTAAACCACTGTTAAAATACATTTTGCTCACACATTTTTATTTATGAAATTGTAAGCAGAATTTGATGCAAAAAAATTTGTTCACAAAATCCCCAAAAAAAATAGTTACTATATTTTCCGCACTATAAGGCGCACCGGATTAGAAGGCGCACCTTCAATGAATGGCCTATTTTAAAACGTTGTTCATATATAAGGCGCACCGCATTATAAGGCGCATAGAATAGACGCTACAGTAGAGGCTGAGGTTATGTTATGCATCCATTAGATGGAGCTGCGCTGAAGGGAATGTCAACAAAACAAATAGTGATTGTACTGACACTTCTACTTGCTGCTCTCTGTTCAACAACCCACTGTTTGAGTTTGTCCTCCAACTGTAGCCATCTCGCTTTGTTCCCTCGGAAACTCTGTTTAGTCTTCTTTATTTGGCGCAGGTCATCATGTTGCTCCCTCCACTACCGCACAATTGATTTGTTAATGTTAAATTCTCTCGCTGGTGCTTTATTCCCTTGTTCTACTGCGTGACTGATCGCCTTGAGTTTAAACTCTGCGTCGTAAGCGTGTCTCTTAATAGGAGCCATTTTTGGGTCTTTCCATAAAGTTTAGGTCTTGCAACTACGGGACTTCATTTTCACTACGGTGTAGTGGATTGTCCGAGGCTTAAACAGGCAACAAAAGTAGTTTAGTACAACAAATTTATTTACCCATTATCAGAAGTGCAGGTTGAATTAAGTTGTCCGTGCAAGCAGACACAATGTACTCCGGAGCACACAAGACACACACAAGCCAAAATCACTCTCGAGCCATTTTTTATATGTCTCTGTTTTTATCTCGTGCGTCATGATTGTTTTTGCAACATCCTTGGACTCCCCAATCATACCCAAACAACCAAAACATTCTGTAGACAGGTTGGCACGACTTAATATTTACTTTTGTCCCACACCCGGGGACACAGAATAGAAGAGAAATCAAATGAGCATACATTCTTGACAGACATGAAATATAGGTCAAAGGTCAGAAATTCTACTACATACCCTCCTTCCAGGGTTCTAAAACCCTGGACCATACCAATTTCTGACGTAGACCACTAACTTAAATCTCTACCACAGATAGAGGCAAAAACCTCAATGTTGTTATAGGAGGCAAAAATTCCGTCTATGACCCTCCTTCAGAGCGATCGCTGTTACCAGCCTGCAGTAAAACCATCTCACAGAACACAATTAGTGGCCTACCCTTTGATTTAGTAAAGGAATAAAAAATACTTTGATCATGAACATAATTAGATGAATGTATATAGACTTATGACTGTAAGACATTTGCAAAAATATTTTTCCCGGCATTTGCAATGAATGTGGTTACTAATATTGTTAATTACCAATTGATTTTGAACACACAACTGAATTTCGTATGAGTCCATGTTTGATTAGTGCTCGCGTAGATGGCTCGGTGGTGCCTCAGGCTGGTGGCCTGCCGACACCTCGTTGGGATTTTGGCTGCCTTGGTGAAGAAAGAGATCCACTCAAACAGTCTGTCTCTGTCTCTTCTTGGGGTGTGGTTCCGTCCATTGGGCTGACTGTTTAATGGCATGTGCGCGCTGGCCGATTTGGGGAAACTGAGGTCGAGTTGGGGCTGTGGGGGCTTTGGTGAAGGCTGGGGCAGAGTATGGGGCATGGGGCTTTGGTCCAGGCCCTCGGCTTGCTTCCAGGCCTCCTCGCTGTTTCGGCACTCCCGACACCTCCCTCCACAGCTGCTGGAGTCCCGACGGACACATTGGCTGGCAACCTTAGTCGTTCTCGTCATCGCTGGCAAGGTGTTGTCTCTCCTCTCGGTTCCTTCCAGTCAGGTATCGGGTGTTGGTCCTGGATTGGCTTTGACCGTGCCCCTCTCAGCGAGTGCAAGGGAATCTGGAGTGGCTGCTTTCATCCTCAAATCTGCACAGAGGAACTGGCACACAAATTCTACATTTTGCAAACATACCATTTTGGTCTCATGGTCTTTCCGCCTTCCTAGGAATCTGCTGGTCCTGTGAAGTGCTGATCTGTATGCAGTTCATTGGGTGAAAAATTCAAAGGCCGTAAAAACAGTTTTATTCAGGGACATTCGAATGATCATTAACGCTAATGGCAACATGTCAATCAAATTCATTTTGGTCTGTGCGCAGATTTTAGCCAATTTGTTTTGATTTTCTGGTTCCTCCTTTCAACCTTACCTTATGACTGAAGATGATAACCTGTTTTCTTAAAATGGGTGCCGTTGTTTGACCTAATCTTTTTGGGGAAACCATGTCGGGATATTAGATCATTCACAAAACATTTAATTACTGAATTGGCATCCTCCTTTGAGGTTGGGGTTGCTTCCGCCAACTACTGCAATTGTCAACCTAAATCACTACGTACCATTATCCTTGTACCGGATTGATCATATCGATTAAATAAAACCTCAACACGCTCAAACTTGACCCAATCCAAACTCACCTCCCCCCTCTGTCCCTGAAACAGGGACAGTGTTAGTCGTAGTAATAGTAATAGTAGTAGTAGTAGTGGTAGTAGTAGTAGTTTCAGAAACATCCAAGAAAAAGAAAAGGCAGCTGATAGTCAAGTGCAGCAAGAACAGAGGCGGAGGACAGGTCATGTTTGAGGTCAATGTTTGCTTTTTCAATAGTAATTTGATATATTTGCAACACCTAGTGAATGATTGTGGCCTCAATAATTCACTATGCAGTTGTATTCAATTTAGTCTATCTATGATAGGACAATGCACAGAAACATTAAGTTCAGAAACAGATATGTTCTGTACCAGATTATATCTAAATAGTTACTTTCCATCTGCAGTCCCTGGCTACCTAAATTAAAGGGATCCAAAAATCAATCAATAAATTTATGACACTAATTTACCATAATTAATCATATATATACATTCACAATAATTATTAATCAACAAATAATCATACTATAGCATGTAATCAATTTTAAGAGAAGTCCTAAAATGCCCCTTCATGGACACATACTTACCCTACAATACAACCACACCTTATTTACATCATCACACAAAGATAATACATGCTCTTGTTCACCTCTGTCAACATTCATAAAAACAACTAAGCTTTTAACAGCCATACCTCACAATTTACAACAAAAATGCTCTCATGGATAAATATACTACACATTAAGTTGATGTGTCAACATAATGCCCCTCTTAGCGACAGAGTGAGCGCTTTGATTGCTCCAAAGCCACTTTTTAACTTCAAATTTTCTATTCCTTTTGTTATAACGGGGAGAAGGCTAATTGGTCTGTACTTGTTCATGTCTTCTTTATTTCCTGCTTTATGGATTTAATTATAGTAGCAGTTTCTCGACGTGGTAGGGAAAGTGTTTTCCGTTATTGATTTATTTATCAATTGTTGTTATACGAGCAATGATACAATCCTTATACGTTTTTAGGAAGATAGTGTCCAACCCGTATATATTTATCTCTAGATCGTGAGTCTGATAATGCAGTGAAGATTTTGTTTAACTTTGTTTCATTTGTTAGTTCTAAAATTAGTCCATCCTGAATAAGTGACAATATTTGCACTGATTTTAAGGGACTTTTTATTCAGGGTTTGTACAGACTAGATGAAATGTTCATTAAAATTATTACTTTTGTCCAGACTGTCTGCGATAGTAGCACCATTGATATTTAATGTTATAGTGTTGTTTCTTGTTTGCTCTCTTCCCGTAAGTTTGTACATGGTTTTCCATAACTGTCTAATGTTCCCTTTTGCAGCTTTGATTAATTCTAAGTGAAAGTCAGCCTTAGACTTCCGCATAAACATTGTAACTTTGTTCCTCAAAACTTTTAAAATCATACGATCTATATTTAGACCTGTTATAATTGCTCTTATGAGAGCTGAGTCCCGATGTCTTTATTAGAATCCAAATTGTTTTATTAATCCAAGGTATTTTTATTTTAGCACTCTTCTTTCTGGTTTTGTATTAGTATATTTACAGATGATCTCTTTGATTTGTGTCATCCAATTGTAATTCTAGTAGGGCTGCTTATCATTTGTATCATGTAGAACAGTGTTTTTCAACCTTTTTTGAGCCAAGGCACATTTTCTCCGTTGAAATTATTTAAAACCGAAACTCAGTTGACAGTAAAAATCGTTGTCGCAATTATTGGATATGACTTTAAAGCATAACCAAGCATGCATCACTATAGCTCTTATCTCAGAGTAGGTGTACTGTCACCACCTGTCACATCACACCCTGACTTATTTGGACTTTTTTGCTGTTTTCCTGTGTGTAGTGTTTTACTTCTTGTCTTGCGCTCCTATTTTGGTGGCTTTTTCTCTTTTCTTTTGGTATTTTCATGTAGCAGTTTCATGTCTTCCTTTAAAGGCCTACTGAAATGAATTTTTTTTATTTAAACGGGGATAGCAGATCCATTCTATGTGTCATACTTGATCATTTTGCGATATTGCCATATTTTTGCTGAAAGGATTTAGTATAGAACAACTTCGATAAAGTTCGCAACTTTTGGTCTCTGATAAAAAAAAACCTTGCCCCTACCGGAAGTAGCGTGACGTTGTCAGTTGTTCACTCCCTCATATTTTCCTATTGTTTTCAACAAAGCTAGAGCTATTCGGACCGTGAAAGTGACGATTACCCCATTAATTTGAGTGAGGATGAAAGATTCGTGGACGAGGAACGTTAGAGTGACGGACTAGAATGCAGTGAAATACATTTTTTTTCGCTCTGACCGTAACTTAGGTACAAGATGGCTCATTGGATTCCACACTCTCTCCTTTTTCTATTGTGGATCACGGATTTGTATTTTAAACCACCTCGGATACTATATCCTCTTGAAAATGAGAGTCGAGAACGCGAAATGAACATTACAGTGCCTTTTATCTCCACGACAATACATCGACGAAGCTCTTTAGCATCTTTAGCATGAGCTAACGTGATAGCATCTGTCTCAAATGCAGATAGAAACAAAATAAATAAATCCCTGACTGGAAGGATAGACAGAATATCGACAATACTATTAAACCATGTACATGTAACTACACGGTTAATAGATCTCAGCCTGGCAAAGCTTAACAATGCTGTTGCTAATGACGCTAAGGCTAACTTAGCAACCGGAGCTCACAGAGCTATGATAAAAACATTAGCGCTCCACCTACGCCAGCCAGCCCTCATCTGCTTTGCTCAGCAAGACCCGTGCTCACCTGCGTTCCAGCGATTGACGGCGCGACGAAGGACTTCACCAGATCATCCGTGCGGTGGGTCTGCTAGCATCGGCTAGGCGTCTGCTAGCATCGGCTAGGCGTCTGCTAGCATCGGCTAGGCGTCTGCTATCCAAGTAAGTGGTCCTTGTGTTGCTACAGCCACCTACAACGTTCTTCTTTGCAGCCTCCATTGTTCATTAAACAAATTGGAAAAGATTCACCAACACAGATGTCCAGAATACTGTGGAATTATGAAATGAAAACAGAGCTTTTTTGTATTGTATTCAATGGAGAAGGCATACCTCTGTTCCTCGGGCTACGTCACGCGCATACGTCATCCTTCGAAGGCTTTTTCAACCGGAAATGTGGCGGGAAATTTAAAATTGCACTTTATAAGTTAACCCGGCCGTATTGGCATGTGTTGCAATGTTAAGATTTCATCATTGATATATAAACTATCAGACTGCGTCGTCGGTAGTAGTGGGTTTCAGTAGGCCTTTAAGCGATATTTCCCGCATCTACTTTTTTTTAGCAATCAAGAATATTTCAGTTGTTTTTATCTTTCTTTGTGGGGACATTGATTGTCATGTCATGTTCGGATGTACATTGTGGACGCTGTCTTTGCTCCACAGTAAGTCTTTGCTGTCGTCCAGCATTCTGTTTTTGTTTACTTTGTAGCCAGTTCAGTTTTAGTTGCGTTCTACATAGCCTTCCCTAAGCTTCAATGCCTTTTCTTAGGGGCACTCACCTTTTGTTTATTTTTTATTTAAGCATTAGATACCTTTTTACCTGCACGCTGCCTCCCGGTGTTTCCCACATCTACAAATCAATTAGCTACCTGCTGCCACCTACTGACATGGAAGAGTATTACATGGTTACTCTGCCGAGCTCTAGACAGCACCGACACTCAACAACAACACATCATTTGCAGACTATAATTACTGGTTTGCAAAAACTATTTTTAACTCAAATAGGTGAAATTAGAAATTAGATAATCTCCCACGGCACACTAGTTGCCACGGCACAGTGGTTGAAAAACACTGATGTAGAAGCCGTTTATAATATCCTTGAGTTTCTTTCTACGCGTCTTATTTAACCAGTCCAGATTAACGTCCCCCATGACGTTACTTCTTTCATACTATGCTGTTTGAGGATGTCTGAAAATGAATAGAGAAAAATGTCTTTAGCTGTGGTCGGTCGGTATACTACAATTACCTTGAAATACATTTCTGAGGAAAATGTGATTTTAATTTTAACATACTCAAATTGATCTACTTTTAATGTTTTCCCTTTCATAAATCATAATTCCTCCCCCCTTTGTCACTCAATCTGTTTTTTCTGTAATCTTGTACCCCGGGACATTAATTAGAACAAAAGTTTTTGCAGGTTTTAACCATGTCTCTGATAGGCAAGGGTACCCCAGATTAGAGTCTGACAGTAACTGCTGGATTTGTTCAGTATGTTTCCTGTTGTAGAACGTTTTAATGATGCGGACACGTTTGTTACTGAATACTTTCTACAGACTTCTGTCAGTCTGCGACTTTGTGTATGTAATATGCAACTGTAATTATTTAATATGCTTAAATTTGTTATTTTAGCTCAGCTGTTGTGTAGCTGCTAGCTCCTTGTAGCCTACAGCAGGAGTGTCCAAATTGCAGCCCATAGCTATGTTTTTACCAGACAACCGAAATAATTGAAAATGTGGTATTTGCGTATCGGTCCAATCAGCGCCAGCTACGCCCTGTCTTAATCATTCGACCTAAATCTTTGGTTTCGTAGGCAGGACAGAGGACAAGGGAACAATGTGGGACAGCAATTGTCCATCTTATACCATGCTAATTGTTGTACGGATAGTTCACATGAGCGGCCATACCTTGAGTCCCACCATATATAAGAGTCAAAGGGCTCCTATTATGAGTCGTCTAATTGGTGATCATACACTTTGGCGGTTTGGGTGGCAGGGCACACGGACGCACCTCAGTCAGCCAGTGCTTTCACATAGGACAGTTGGAGCAGTCCCCGTCCTCCATTCGTTCCTGGGAGGCGTCCCCAGTAGTTGTCAGCTGATGTCGTGCTGTCAGGCAACATCAGGAAGTTCCTTCTGTGCGGTATTGAATGTCAGGGCACAGTTTGTAAGCAGGTCATTACAAGGTGTGTGCAGGTTGACCACAAAGGAATGCTTCAAAGATTGTGTGGCACCATTGTCAATAACATTGTCCGTTGACACTTATGTCCAGCAGGGGTCTGTTTGTATCCTGCTGTTCGTCCTGCTGTGGGCGTCCTCTGTCACACCCGTATTTTTTGTGAGCATGTTCTGGCTACAACTTTGGAGCTTGTCTTGTTCAGAGAAGTTGGCAGTCCCCCGGCTGCATAACAGTTTCAACCCTAGCTTGACCTAGGAGGCCGCGACTACCACCCAAGTCCGTCTGTCTGGTTTTACGTTTTGTTGAGGTTTCTTCCCTCCAGAATTTGGAACTCAAAACATGTACACCCATTGTTTTCATATCCTCTCGGTTAGTTCAATTTTGCAAATCACGTTTTAAAATCACAGTCTTAACTATCCCATTAAATGTTAATCAATAACCCTAATTCAAAGATTATACGTACTACTTCATGTATATTTCAGTCACCTTTTAAATTAATTTTTAATCTAATTAATACTTCACTTGTGCACTCTGACATCCCATTATGCATGATATTCTACAACACAAAAGAATGTTTTTATTCTCGTTTTCTCCATCTTCTCTTTCACACTAGTCACAACATGCACACACACACATTGTTTGGTGCCAACTGTCCTGATAGTGCAGCACAAACAACTCACGAAGCCACCTCCCAGATGTATGGTGTAATGCAATGTCTAATTAAAAATAAATCACTCCAACCTAAAATGTCAAACAATACTTTAAAGTAAACTGCCTTAAAACTTACTTTTTATTATATTAATTTCCAAACTCACCTCCACCACAGCAGACATCTTCCTCAATCCTATCCCAATACTCCCATAAATTAGAAAGGTGTTTTACAATAGTGGTTAAGTATTTATTTTAAGTAATAGATCTCAATATGTGGAAATTAATAAGACTAAATTGGCCCTAGTGTGTGAATGTTGTCTGTCTATCTATCTGTGTTGGCCCTGTGATGAGGTGACGACCTGTCCAGGGTGCACTCCAGATGGGACCTAAACTATTTATACTTAATCTAATTGATATTTTTTCAGTATCTTAATAAATTAAATGTATCACGTTTGCAGATAATACAAATGTATATTGTTCAGGAGAAGACTTGAAGAAAGCGTTGAGGAAATCGAGGTCGCGTTGATTCACCTAAAAAATTATTTAATATAAATAAGTAATCATTGAATGATAACAAAACTAAATTTGTGGTGTTTAGTGGTGCAAAGTCAAATTGTGAAACAAAAATTAAAGTTGAATCAAGTGGAAATTGACAGAGTATATGAACTACATGCTTGAGAATAATAATTGATCATTAATATGTTGGAAGCCGCATATTGAACATATTAAAGAAAAATATCCAAATCCATTGCTATTCGGTATAAAGTAAAACACATGCTGAATAAGAAATGTCTGCATATGTTATGTAATTTATTTATTTTTTCCATATGTCACATTGTTTTGAAGTTTGGGGAAATGTTTATAGAAGAAATATAGACCCAATACTTAAACTTAAAAGGCTCATTTCAATAATACACAAAGCATGCTACTATGATCATACCAATCCATTTTTTATAAGTCATAATGTGTTAATTGTTCAGATAATTTAATTTTAAAACAATGGCAATTATGTTTCGAGTAAAGAACAACAGCCTCCCTGCTTGTATTCTCAGCTTATTTACATTATAAAGAGAAAACTATAATTTACGGGGGATATTGATATTTGAAATAGGTCAAGGATAGGGTCAAGTAAGATAAAAAAAATACAAATGTATTTCAGTTTTAGGAGTTAAATGGTGGACCATCCTCAGTGATGAGCTGAACACATGTAGTTTTTTGTTATGGTTTAAGAGACCCTTGAAAAGTAAAGTTTTTTGAACATTATAAAATATAGTAACAATTACTTTCATCTTTTAACGTTGATGTTCCAGGTAATTTAATGTCCAGTGAATGTATAGGATAGGCCAATATAAGCGTTGGCTTCCGCCTATTCCGTTTTCGGTCATTCTTTTTCTTTTCTTTTCTTTCTGTGTGTAAATGTGTATGATTGTTAATATGTCTAATCTGTACTGTTAAACTGCTCACACAAAATGGTTGAAGGTTGATTATAATACCAAAATAAACTTATTTCATCTATTCATTCATTATAGTTTTATTCCATTTTGCATGTAATTCTTCTTATTGATTCCTTCCCATTTCACTCAACCAACTAAACAAACAATCTTCCTTCACCTGCTCTCTCTCTTTCTCTCTCTCTCTCTCCGTCTCTCACAAGACAAACACAATATTCCATAATAATCAGTCTTATAAAATACAACAGGGTCAGCAGCAATCTAAACCTTAAATTGTATAACAGTGCAACATATTGCTCATTTGTTGTGGTCTTACTTGAACTATTTGGACAAAACACACACACAAAAAAAAATAGATATAAGAATAACTAAAACGTTTTTAAAATTAAACAAGTGATTAAATTATAATAAAGATTTCTATACATATAATCAATCATCAACCTTCTTTGGATATTGTAATAGTGATCCATCTGGATTCGTGAACTTAATTCTAAATATTTATTTTGTTGAAGTATTATTCTATAAATATATTTATAAAGGATTTTTGAATGGTTGCTATTTTTAGAATATTTAAAAATCTCACGTACCCCTTGATAACTTCAAGTACCCCCCTTTTTGTCCGGGCGGAAACACCATACCCTCCTTTGAGAACTACTGATTTAGACTATAAAAAATCATTTGTCCCACACGCCATTAAACTGTACAACTCCTCTCTGGGGGCTAGGATGACAGGGGATGCAAAACAATAACAGTGCAATACTTTTTTATATCATGGTCGTTAATGCCTAGTTTGTCTTATTTTACTGTTCTATTTTTATTCTCATTGTGATATTTTTCTATTTTGTTTCCATTTATACCCTTATTAGTTACTGTTTACTTTTTACTTCTTCTTCCTGAGGGAACTCTCCTGAAGGAATCAATAACGTGCTATCCATCTATCTATCTATTGTTAACCCGAGCACCATTCATGACGTCTCGTCCTTGTAACACTGGACAGATTTCTTATCTTGAAGACATTTATTTCCATTTAGTTTTATTCTCTACATGTAATTCTACATGCACCTTCATTTATCCCTTTGAAATTTGCTTTCTTTTGTTATTTATTTCAATTATTGTTTTGCTGTTAGCTTACGTTTTCATTCTTTGTCTGTCTTCTGATTGGAATGTGTTTAACGTTTCTCTACGTTTTGTTTTGACTATGGTGCTGAGTCTGGCATCTCTAATCTGTACTTCCTCAGACTCTATAATTCACAGCTGCTAAGATGCCCTTAGATGTTTTAGAATATAAATTTAAATTTTACTTCATCGTGATTATTCTTGAAATAATTAAAATGTCAATATAATTAAATAATCAATTTACCTTTATTAAATTACATTTGATTGAATTTACTTATTTAACTTTATTTAATGTGTTTGCTATATCATTATTAATTCAAAGCTACAATGTGTTCCAACCTATGATGTGTGTGTGTGTGTGTGTGTGTGTGTGTGTGTTTGTCTCAACTTCCACACAAGAACTGGATGGATCAGATAAGCAACAAGGCTGTTCAATACAGTATATTACACACATAATTAATGACTAATGAATTTAACAATGCGTCAATGTCCCCGTCCAAATTTAGGTATTGATATTTAAATGTTTATTTATTCATATATAGTATATTTTACTTTTCCTATTACCAAAACCAACCTGTCAGCACTCTCCTCAGACTAAGTACAGCTGTCCACTATATATATATATATATATATATATATATATATATATATATATATTTTTTATTTTTTTTTAAACCTAGCTCAATGCTAATCTAATCCAATGCTATCCTGTACATAGCTAACCTAGCTCAATGCTATGCTAACAGTGTCACTCACACAGCCTCGTCACACGCACATATCCCTTATCTTAAAATGTCCCCCAGTAGGGCCTCCTTTTTTTTTCTTTTTTTTTTTTTTTTTTTACTGAGTCACCCACACACACACAAAAACTTCACCAAAAAGCGAGAACCTTCTTGCAAACTATAGTGTTACACAGTTACAATCACCAGCACAGTTAAAAATAAATGCAACAGTCAACTATTTTTCTCATCCAGAAGCACAGCTGTAGCATATCAGAACCTTAATAATAAGAAAAAACATTTATCATTCACTCTTAGATGGACAAATAGCCAAGGGGGGGAGGGGGGGGGGGAATTACTGCTTAGGCTGCTGCCTCCACGATCCAACCTCTGAGAGCGGAATAAGATAATTAAATGGATAGATCATTCACTCATATGTTTTCTGTACATAAACGTTGTCTACTTTCTCACAAGCACACACATTTTGGACAATTTCCCAGCTTTTGCAGATCAGCGGGGGGTGCGGAAAAAGCGTGAGGGAACTCTCACAAAAGGCGTTGAGAGGGAGGTGAGGAGGAGGGGGGGTAGAGGGGAGAGAGAGAGGGAATAACACAGATAAAACCTGCAGGTGCTACACAAATGTTATTAAAATTACGTACATATATATATAAATAAAAAAACCACACACACCTATACCACAAAACACACCCCCTGGTCCGGACCAATATACCAATATAAACAACTTTGCACGCGTGCTTGTGGAACGGCCGTATCATACACAAAAACCAGGTTCCATCATTGCTCATACAACGGCGATTAACCCATTCAGTGGAGCAGCACCTGCGTTTATTCCCTGACCAACACGGATAACTGGCCTCTAAGGCGCCATAGGACCACTAGGAATCACCCAACAATCCTACAGTCATCGTGTCTGGTCAGTCCATACAGTTTCACCAAGTTTCACCAAAGCTCTACCATATGGAGCCCGAGACGCCACCTGTCTATTCTGAAGCCATTAAACAGATTCGTGACAACTTGGCTCAGTTAATCTCCTTTACCGAAGTCACTGAATGGTCACCTAATATGAGGCTTTTTTACACGCTGAGTCACAAGGACTAGGGACCGCTGCAGTTTCCACATAGACAGGTGTCTCGCACTTTCACAGACGTATCAATTTTATATGGGCCAAATGTCACACCAGTTAGCAAACCTTGCCTTAAATTTATCTTTGTCCAACTCTGGCTAATTCTGATGCACTTGCAGGAAAAAGTCTCCTCTACCGACAACGACAAAGGAGGAAGAGGTTAAGAAATGTATTCGTCTCACATGGTCTGTGCTTCTACACTCCAAACCACCAAAATTCTAATAACAATCCCCTTATGTTAAAAACAAGAAATCCCAAGTTTTCAACAAACACACAGACAAATAATCACATATAAAACAACTCAATCCAACCATAATTTACCCCATTCCAGGTTGTTTTTGGAGAACCTGACTAAACCTATCTTTTATCAAAAACAGGTTCAGCAATTAGTCTTATCGATCCGGCTCTCTCCAGGCAGAAAATGTTTACACTTTAAAGCAAACTGCTTACCTTGTGATGCGCGCGTGCAACCATTTGTCTGCCTGGAAAAGAGAGCCGGAGCGGCTGTCGACCTGTAGTTTCTGGGCCATCCTGTTCGTGACGCCAATTTGTGTAGTGGATTGTCCGAGGCTTGACGCAACACAAGTAGTTTAGTACAACAAATTTATTCACCCATTATCAGAAGTGCAGGTTGAATTAAGTTGTCCGTGCAAGCAGACACAATGTACTCCGGAGCACACAAGACACACACAAGCCAAAATCACTCTCGAGTCCCGGTTTTCTGCCATTTTTTATATGTCTCTTGTGCGTCATTGTTTTTATCTCGTGCGTCATGATTGTTTTTGCAACATCCTTGGACTCCCCAATCATACCCAAACAACCAAAACATTCTGTAGACAGGTTGGCACGACTTAATATTCACTTTTGTACCACACCCGGGGACACAGAATAGAAGAGAAATCAAATGAGCATACATTCTTGACAGACATGAAATATAGGTCAAAGGTCAGAAATTCTACTACAACGGTAAGCAGCCGCCGACTTCATTTTCCCCCGTAGAAGAAGAAGCGCTTCTTCTTCTACGGTAAGCAGCCGTAGAAGGGGGAAAATAAAGTCTGCGTAGTCACCGTAGTTGCGAGACCTGTGGTGGCTCAATATTGGTCCATATATAAGGCGCACCGGATTATAAGGCGCACTGTCAACTTTTGAGGAAATTGGAGGTTTTTAGGTGCGCCTTATAGTGCGGAAAATACAGTACATAAATTCAGTGTCTAAAAAAGCTTTTGTAATAAAGACTTTATTAAAGAATTAACCTCAAGTATGTCCAGGGTAAACAAAGCATTTGATTGAGTGTTCAATATAAATTCTTATATTTTGATTAGGGCTGCAACAACTAATCGATTAAATTGATTAAAATCAATTATAAAAAATAGTTGGCGATTAATTTAGTCATTGATTCGCTGGATCTATGCTATGCGCATGCGCTGAGGCTACTTTTTTTTTTTTTACCTTTATTTATAAACTGCAACATTTACAAACAGCTGAGAAACAATAATTAAAATAATAGGGGTGTAACGGTTCGTGTATTTGTATCGAACTGTTTCGGTACGGGGGTTTCGGTTCGGTGCGGAGGTGTACCGAACGAGTTTCCACACGGACATATTAAGTAGCGTACTGCACATTGTGTAAACAATACTCAAAACACAGAACTCCAACAGCTCATGAATAGAAAAAGGGAAGCTTTCATACAACTTAAGAATGACCCTAACTCCATTTTAAAGAAAAATCAGTATCAAGAAATCAAAAGTGATGTACAACGAACGGTGCGAGGCATGAAAAATAAATGGTGGCAGTCAAAGGCTGAAGAAATACAACTCTTAGCTGATAACAACAATTGCAAGGCATTCTTTACAGCGACAAAAGAGTTATATGGACCATCTATACAAGGTCAGGTGCCCCTCAAGAGCAAAGACGGGGGTACCATTCTGAAGACCAACGAAGAAATCAATGCACGGTGGCGAGAGCATTTTGAAGAACTGCTGAACCAACAAACTGTCTATAACAGGGATGTTCTCAATGCCATACCCCAACAGACCATCAAAATGGACCTAGGAGACATACCAACCCTGGAAGAAATGAAGAAATCCATCTCACGAATGAAAGCTGGCAAAGTGGCAGGCCCAGACGGAATTCCAATTGAAATATTTAAGCATGGTGGAAACAAACTACAAGAACATCTATATCAAATTATACAAAAAATTTGGAGCGAGGAAGAAATACCACCAGAGCTAAAGAATGCCAACATTGTGAAGATATACAAGGGAAAGGGTGATAGAGCAGAATGTGGCAATTACAGAGGCATATCACTACTCAGTACTGCCGGTAAGGTCCTGTCAGGAATCCTCAACACAAGACTTCAGACCATTGCTGAGGACATATTCCCAGAATCTCAATCCGGCTTTAGACCAAACAGAGGAACAACTGACATGATATTCTCAGTGAGACAACTCCAAGAAAAATGCATTGAACAAAATAGGCCCCTCTATATGGCGTTTATTGACCTCACAAAAGCATTTGACACTGTCTCCAGGGAACTACTTTGGGAAGTACTGGCAAGATCAGGATGTCCTCCAAAATTCATCAGTATAGTCCGATTAATGCATGACAATATGACAGCTACAGTACTTGGGAATGGCCATGATTCTGCTCCTTTTGAAGTAAAAACTGGAGTAAAACAGGGATGTTTGAAACCCCGACACTGTTCTCCGTCTTTATCTCTGTTGTGATCCACATTGCATATTCACGAATACCAGCTGAGCTATTTCAAATTGCATTTCGGCTAGATAGAAAACTGTTCAACCTGAGGAAGCTGCAAGCCAGAACAAAAGTTTCAAGGTCCACAGTGGTAGAATTTCAATATGCCGATGATAATGCAATAGCAGCCCAGAGTGCAGAAGATTTGCAAGTAATACTGGATGCATTTAACTATGCATACACACAACTTGGACTTAAAATAAATGCAAAGAAAACACAAGTACTCTACCAACCATCGCCTAAGGACATCATCCTGCAACCACCAGCAATAAAGATAGAAGAAGTGGCTCTTGAAAATGTAGAAAGCTTCACATACCTTGGTAGTATAATGTCTTCAAATGCTAACATTGATGCAGAAGTCAATCACAGAATCAGACAAGCTGCTGCAGCCTTTGGAAAGCTTAAGACTCGAGTGTTCCAAAATCATGACATCAGGCTAGATACAAAAATCAAAGTGTTCAGAGCAACTGTTATAACAACTTTGCTATATGGTTCAGAGGCATGGACAGCATATCAAAGACACATCACAGCACTTGAAAGGTTTCAACAGCGATGTCTACGCCAGATGATGAATATTAAGTGGCAAGATATGAGAACAAACATCAGTGAACTTGAACAGGCCATGCTTCCCAGTGTAGAGAGTACAATTGTTAAATACCAACTACGATGGACAGGGCATGTCGTACGGATGAATGACGACAGACTGCCAAAACAGATGTTGTACTGTCAACTAAATGAAGGGAAAAGAAATGTTGGCGGGCAGAGAAAACGCTACAAGGATTGCTTAAAGAAGACTTTGAAGCAATGTGAAATAGCAAAAGACAGAATAACATGGAGAACTGCAGTCAGTGAAGGAGTGAGAAAGTATGAGGAGAAAAGAACATCTATGATACTTGAAAAAAGGAGGAGGAGACTGGAAAGAAGAGTCATGCCAAAATGTATATTACCACCTGGTCTGATCTGTCCCATATGCGGCAGAAACTTCAAAGCTCGTATTGGCTTGTACAGTCACTACAGAGCACATCATTCTTAGGGACGATGGACCCCTATCTTCTAACAGAAGAGGAGCCAGCAAGCAGCACGTTGTGTAAACAATACTCAAAATGCGGAACATTTAAGGCATTTAAGAAACCCCGCCCTGACAGCTCCGCAAAAGAGGACATGTCCGGTGAAAAGAGGACGTATTTCTATCTATCTATCGTAGTCCGTTAGCTGCTAGCATGCTAGCAAAAGAGGCCCTGACCATACGTCCTCTTTTCACCAGACATGTCCTCTTTTGCGAGGCTGTCCGGGCGGTGTTTCTTAAATGCCTCAAATGTCCGGCATTTTGAGTTAGGGTTGCGTGTATTTTCAATGTACGTTCAGGGTTAAGAAGGTTAAAAACAAAACAAATTGTGCGCGCAGCAGCATTCGTGAGGGAGGGGCAGAGACAGAGCGAGCGAGAGAGTTGTGATAAACGCGCATGCGTCGTCAGGCTCTGATTTTTATCGATAGATTTATCAGATTAAATTTGTTATTATCTATAGCAGCGGTGTCAAAAGTGTGCATTTTTGTAACATTTTCCTTGTTTTATTTGGCAAGTTCAAATAACATGGCGCCAGTATGCTGTTTTTTTTCCAATAAAATACTGGAAAGGATAGAAATGTAGTTTGTCTATTTTATCCGATTATCAATCGATTAATCAAAGTAATAATCGACAAATTAATCGATTATCAAATTAATCGTTAGTTGTAGCCCTAATTTTGATATAAGAACATTTTGATTATTGAATTCTATTTATAGCACAAACTACAAGTGTTGATTGAAAGTTAATATGTATTATTAATATGAATGTGTGCGCCAGTACTTTGTCACATGATACTGTACACCCTGGAAAGTGTGTTCATTTATTTATTTGGCTGAGGCTCAATATGTCATCATGTAAGAACTGGTCCTTCCAGGACTTTTTACACACACACACACGCGGACACGCTCTCACACACAAAAGAGCACGCACCCACGCACACACACAACTTGTTTACTCCTGGTAATAATAAAGAAAATATTCCCTCTTGTTGTTTTCAGTGCTGTACAATAAATGCATTTTTATTACTGTATTACAAATAATACTGATTTGTTACGATGTGATTTTGAGCTTTACAAGACAAATATTCATTTAAACTTACTAGTTTTACATGTTCATTCTCGTTTTATTTCAGCTCTCACATTTTTTTTCCCTACATTAAAACAACAGGTGTGCTTGTATGACAACATTTCATGCAAGTGCAGTGGCGTGACGTATACTTTCCACAGCTCTCCTGACTTCTTCCTGGACGCGCTCGCCTCAGTTTTGTTTTTGCTTTTGTGTGCACGTGTGGTCTCTGGTGTGACCTGTTGACGTTTCATCACCAGACAGACGTCAGAAGTGAGCGAGCTAGCGAATTTACATCAACTGACTGAAAGTGTAAATGGGAGCAGGTTTTTTTATTTATTTTTTTATTAATGGTTTAAAGCATCTGCACAGACAGAGAACACACACCTGTGAATTTTAAAATCAAAATTTGATTTTAGACCTTAAATGTACAAACTCGGGCTGTGTCATGGCAAAATTTATATTTTTCTCATCTATTGTTTAAACCACAATTTTAGCCTAAATATTGGTCTAGTGTTTTTTGCCCCAACTACCTGTGCATGGGTTGTGTCCAAACATAAGACACTTTTACAGCCCTGATACATTCTTGAAGTCCGGCGGATATATCTCCAAACCCCCATCTTCTCCAAGTATAGTTAAAAGAGTGCTGTGATGTTCGAAGATCACTAATTTATGTTGCATTTGTCCTTTGGTCCAAAAAGTTGCTTTCCTTTTTTTTTTACTTTTTTTTTAATTATTGACATTCAGCATCAGACATTCCTATCCATTACATTATATTCACATACATCATATATCTGTTGTCTGCCCTAAATGTCAAAATATATATATATATATATATATATATATATATATATATATATATATATATATATATATATATATATATATATATATATATATATATATATATATATATATATATATATATATATATATATATATATATATATATATATATATATATATATATATATATATATATATATATATATATATATATATATATATATATATATATATATATATATATATATATATATATATATATATATATATATATATATATATATATATATTTTGACATTTATTTTGGAACTGAAGAAAAAAGCAGAAAATGGGACATATTGATAAGGATGGGAATTGATACGATTTTTCCAGTTCCGATTCCACTTTTGATTCTGCTTAACAATTCGGTTCTCTTATCGATTCTTATTTTGAAAAAAAGACAACAATAAGATGGATTAGCGTCAATTTTGTTTAGAGGTAACATGACCTTACAAAGCCTACAGTGAGGTATTAAGAGGCACATACGTAGTGTGGGACGGCGTGGCGAATTTGGGAGTGTGGCCGTGCCAGCAATCTGAGGGTTACTGGTTCAATCCCCACCTTCTACCATCCTAGTCACGTCCGTTGTGTCCTTGAGCAAGACACTTCACCCTTACCCCTGATGGGCCTGGTTAGCGCTGTGCATGGCAGCTCCCGCCATCAATGTGTGAATGTGTGTGTGTGAATGGGTGAATGGGTGAATGTGGAAAATAGTGTCAAAGCGCTTTGAGTTCCTTAAAAAGGCAGAAAAGCGCTATACAAGTACGAACCATTTACCATTTACCATAGAACAAAAATAAAGTTTTTGAAAATAAATATAAGAAATACATAATCTTATGTAGAATTAAACAAAATAAAATGAACATGTGATATTAACTCATCACATTCAAGTGATATATGTCAAGTAGAGATGTCCGATAACATCGGACTGCCGATATTATCGGCCGATAAATGCTTTAAAATGTAATATCGGAAATTTTCAAAAAGTAAAATTTATGACTTTTTAAAACGCCGCTGTACGGAGTGGTACGCGGACGCAGGGAGAAGTACAGAGTGCCAATAAACCTTAAAGGCACGTCTTTGCATGCCGGCCCAATCACATATTATCTACGGCTTTTTATACACACAAGTGAATACAAGGCATACTTGGTCAACAGCGATACAGGTCACACTGAGGGTGACCGTTTAAACAACTTTAATACTGTTACAAATATGCGCCACACTGTGAACCCACACCAAACAAGAATGACAAACACATTTCGGGATAACATCCGCACCGTAACACAACATAAACACAACAGAACAAATATGAACCCCTTGCAGCACTAACTCTTCCGGGACGCTACTTTGGAGCGTTTCTTCCGCCATGTGCAGCATGTTGCGTCACTATGCACGTTGCGTAAGGATGTCATTACGTCAGGAATCGTTTGGGGAACTGTCTGAAAAAATGCCAAGTGATTCCAAGGAGTTAATACCCTAAGAACCGGTTCTGAACAAGAACTGTTTTTTGATTCCCATCCCTACATAGTGAGCATGAGAGGAGCAGACGACAAGGAAACATGCTAACGCTAAGCTAGCTAAGCTTGCTTGAAACAACAATAGAAAAAGTGGTTTTAACCGTGTTACAGCGGAATGTTAGCAGACATTACCAGGATATTAACAAGTAATTTAATGAGAGTCTAGAGAGAAGATGCACGGAAAAGGGTGAATTGATCCATAAATCTATATTTTACTTCCACGTAATTAATTATTTTTGTTCACGTTTAAAAAATCAGGGAATAAGCCCCTATACACAGGAGGACCTTGACTTTATATTGGTTAAAGTATTGTTTGAAATCCATCCATCCATCCATCTTCAACCGCTTATCTGGAATCGGGTCGCGGGGACAACAGCTCCAGTAGAGACCCCCAGACTTCCCTCTCCAGAGCAACAACCTGGGGAATCCCGCAGCGTTCCCAGGCCAGAGAGGAGCTGTAATCCTGAATTTGCAATTATAATTGTGATTAAAAATAAAAAAAACTAATCATTTAGTGATCTTAAATATTTGACAGTCAAATGTATTGGTATCAGTACCACGACTAGATCACCTTCCAAAAAGCAAAGTGATTTTATGGTTCCTTTGTCAGCTCATAAATGCGATCACATCTGAACTGATGATCTGTATCGGAATTGGCATTGGCAAAATGAGCTTTTTGAAGTGCTCCACAAACTGAGAATTTGTGCACGAGCACTTTAAAACGGCATCAAGGACAATTCTCCGGGATGGCGGAGGGAATAAAGCGGTTCTTTTGAGAAATGTTCATGCATTGAAAAATTCTACATACTAGAAAATTGTTGGTGTATTTTTAGGGTACTTCCTTCGAAAAATGTGTTGCACCATCACAGTTTGTTATAAAAATAAAATACATCTACAAATAAATGTATTAATCAAATAATCGAGTCAAGAAATAATCATTTGGTGCAGCACTAAAAAAAATGCACTTGTGTTTGTTGTGTGTGTGTTTGTTTTGAGA
>NC_084741.1:24483489-24485989 GCF_033978785.1 Entelurus aequoreus | reverse complement strand
AGTTACCCATGTCTTGGGCACTAATACACCCCCATACCATCACAGATGCTGGCTTTTCAACTTTGCGCCTATAACAATCCGGATGGTTCTTTTCCTCTTTGGTCCGGAAGACACGACGTCCACAGTTTCCAAAAACAATTTGAAATGTGGACTCGTCAGACCACAGAACACTTTTCCACTTTGTATCAGTCCATCTTAGATGAGCTCAGGCCCAGCGAAGCCGATGGCGTTTCTGGGTGTTGTTGATAAACGGTTTTCGCCTTGCATGGTAGAGTTTTAACTTGCACTTACAGATGTAGCGACCAACTGTAGTTACTGACAGTGGGTTTCTGAAGTGTTCCTGGGCCCATGTGGTGATATCCTTTACACACTGATGTCGCTTGTTGATGCAGTACAGCCTGAGGGATCGAAGGTCACGGGCTGCTTACGTGCAGTAATTTCTCCAGATTCTCTGAACATTTTGATGATATTACGGACCGTAGATGGGGAAATCCCTAAATTCCTTAAAGAAGCACCTTACAGCAGAAAGTAAGGAGTTGTTGCCAGACCAACTATGTTAATAAGAATGAGAGCGAGGGAAATATAATATGTGTTTGTGTGTCAGCATTGTTGCAACCGAAACAAGACTGTAAGAGGACGGTGCATCCATCCATAAATAGATGGTGTCGATACCCAGGGTAGTTCAGTATATGATTGGTACTACAGGGATTAGTTTTTTGTCTTAAAATCTTTTTTTGTCTGTTTTTGTTAGTGTTTACAAACACAGGGAATAATTTCCTAGACACGGGAGGACTTTGAGGGCAAAAGAGTAATAGATTTAAAAGTGGTATTTAGCATAGCAGTTTTTGCTTCTGTTTAGTTTTTGTGTACTACTGCCTTTGTTTTGCTCAAGTATTTGTATAAAATAAAAGAGAATAAGGAACTATCTTAAACCTTGTGTTGATATTGTTAAACTGTCAACAGTCGAGATGGCATTTATGGCTCTATGAAGGAAGCCGAAACTTAAGAAGCCCTTTCTTTCAAATAACCGTTCAAAAGATTATTCATTATTGATGTTGTTGTTGTTTTTTAATCAAGAAAACAATCACTGGTTCCGATTATAAGATAAGATGTTGAACGGAAAAAATTAAATGTACGCAACTATTGCTTTATTGGTGGGAATTATTTTGAAATATTGGCTATAATTTTATTTTTGTTTTGTTTTCATGGTAAACCTCAATTTATAACAAACATTCCTTAAGGTGGTGCTATTTCAGTAACACTTTGAATTTTCCTACACCTCAAAAATTTTAACAATACGAGAAAACAACTACACAAATAATGAGTAAGAATGAAATGTATAATTAGATATTAAAAGTATTAATATAACTGGGGGGGGGGGTAGGGGGGGTCAACCATTGTGCAATGCAGTCTGCTGAAAACGACGGAAAGCGCCACTCGACAACGCAACGGACACTCTGGTCAAAATTGGAATTGCCACTGAACACATTTTAAGATATTCAACACTCTACTACCATCTGGCAGTAGAGTGTTAATACTGCACCAGTATTATTGTGCATCCCCCAATTTGGCACATGAATGGCCACATGAATCCCCTTTCTACTGTACATCGTGACCCTCGTAATTATCAGAATCAGAATCAGAATAGTTTTATTGCCATTGTTTGAGAACGGGTTCACAAACTAGGAATTTTTCTTGGTGCAATCGTGCAACATAAAACACATATAACACATATTTGGTAAAAAAAAAAGAGCTTTAACTGAGCTATCAGATAGACTTAGAAGGAATTGAAGGAATTCAAGGAATTCAAGGAGCTACTGTTAGGAGTTATTGTTCATTTGCCTGATGGCCGAGGGGAAAAACTGTTCAGGTGGCGGGAGGTCTGGGTGGAGCGTAGTCTCCTGCCTGAGGGGAGAGGGGAGAATAGTTTGTGTCCAGGGTGAGAAGAGTCAGCTGTGATCCGACCCACACGCCTCCTGGTCTTGGAGGAGAACAAGTCATGGAGGGATGGGACTTGCCCAATCACGTACGATGCGCTGCAGTCTATTCTTATCCTGGACTGTGGCGCCGGGGAACCACACTGTAATGGAGGAGGTCAGGATGGACTCTATGATGGCTGAGTAAAACTGCACCAGCATCTCGGTCGGCACCTTAAGTTTCCTCAGCTGCCGCAGGAAGTACATCCTCTGCTGGGCCTTCTTGATGAGGGAGCTGATTGTCGGCTCCCACTTGAGGTCCTGGGTGATGGTGGTGCCCAAGAAACGGAAGGAGTCCACAATGGGGACGGGGGTGGAAGAGTCAATCAGGGTGAGGGGGGATGGTGGGGCTGTGACTTTCCTGAAGTCCATGATCATCTCCACTGTTTTCTGGGCGTTCAGCTCCAGGTTGTTGAGGCTGCACCAGGACGCCAGCCGGTCCACCTCTCTCCTGTAGGCGGACTCATCGCCATTCGAGATGAGCCCGATGAGGGTGGTGTCATCTGCAAACTTGAGCAGTTTTA
>NC_084741.1:24335989-24478489 GCF_033978785.1 Entelurus aequoreus | reverse complement strand
ACCAGCACCCTGACACATGCACACCTGTTTTGTGGCAATTGCTCAAGCCTTGATTGCGCAATCCGGCTCACTAATGAACAGATTTACCGGCAATGACAAAACATCCCTTTTCTCCACCATGGGCCCCCTGCTGGCCAGAGGAAAGAATACAAGCTGGAGCCACTTGTGCTTGTATTCAACAGGCATTTATTTAAAAACAAACAACAATGTTTACAAGAGCAGACTAGTGGTATTTGGACAAATATTTGCAGTTTGGACCACTGTCATGCACAAAGTCATGTGACACCTCAGTTCAACAGGCTTCAAATATAGCAAAACAGGAAGTGATGTGAAATAGGCCGACTCGTGTCTCCACTTGGTAGCCAAGTTCACAATCGCATGACAGTGAAGTAGGCTGAAAGATCAAATAGGGTCTGTGATGTCTGTATGTTGTTATGTATCTATTTATATTATTTTCAATGGGACAAATTGCACACATGGGAGACTGAGTGTGTCGACCATGTTGGAGGTTCCCTGGTAATAGTCCTCGGCTTCCCAGTGCCAATGATAACTTTTCAGCGCATTCTTTGCGGCATCAGGTGGAGTTTTTGGACACGTCACACTCAAAAATGTCTACAAATGACCTCAAACTGGATGACTTGTTGGTTTGAGGTTTGGAGTTAAGTGTGACGTCTGCAATATTTGTGACCAATCTGACCACAGCTGCCATCAGCTTCCATGTTTTGGAAGAAGTCCACCAAAGAAAGACAACAAAGAATCAGTGCTCCGTGGTCCAGGTTTGCCTCCAGTCTCCTCTTTCACAGTGACATCACCGGAGTTTCCCTTCTGCACAGGCATAAATAGGCGGGCCCTCTGGCAGCTACTTCACTCTGCCAACAGCGACTTGAAGACAAGCTGCACTTCTAGCTCAGCAAAAATAAAAGCTTCCCGCCGTGTGCAAGCATTGCACCACAACAACATGGTGATGTACACGTCGGCACCGGCAGACCCGGAGGCGGGATTCGAAGAGAAGACGGTGGTGGTGGTGGAGAAGAGGTCGTTTGCAGGATGGATCTGGAAACTCTCCGCGGGCCTCCTGGTGGCCACACTCTGCTTAGGCCTGGTCCTGTTGTTCGCCTGGTACTGGCACGGAAGACCCCGACACCACGGTACTGATAAAGACTCTTCTTCAACAAAATCACACAAGTGTTTCCGCTCTCTAATCATCTGCTTCTTCCCACCATCCAGGTGTCTCCAGGTCCGACTCAGGCACTCGTGGCGGAACCAGGGAATGACGCAGGTAATTTTCGTTGACCATGTGCTGATCTGCTGGGGGAGTCTGGACCCATTTGTGACGAAGCTCACCTCTCTGTTCCTCTCCTTAGATCATTCCGACACACTGCTAAGAATCAGCAGCAAAGCTAAGGCGGCCATTCATTTAGAAGGTAAGACATGTCTTTAGCCATTCATCCCCACAAAGATCATTCAGAACAGGTTTAATCCGGCCCGCAGGATGAGTTGGCTAAGTATAAAAATGAGATGCAATTTTTTAATGAAAGAAACTGCTGTGCTAAATGTACCCACCGGGTGTTTGCAATAGCAATTCAAGTGTAACCCACGTCACACATGACAGTGTTTAATGACGACGTGTCAGCTGACTTTAAGCGCTTCCTGGATTGGCTGCAAATGCAAGCAATCAGCTGCTCCTGTTGTGGCTGGCAGCAGACTAATGCGGTACCGACGCACAATACTTTTTTTAAATTGTAAATTATCCACTCAACGGATAAAATAACAAAACGGTAATATGCAAAGACTTAAATCAACATGAGCATCAACTTTGCAGTTAGAGCTCCGTGCAGCGCTTGCAATTTGTTGACGGCGCGATGTGCACACTGGACGCCTTTGTAAAAATGTGTGCTTCTACATTTGTTGTTTGTTCTATTTTATTTCATGCTTAAATCTAGCATGTTCACATTGGTTACGTTTGTAGTTATGTTTCCTTTAATTCGGCTATTATGGTGTCATTTTGATAATTGTTTTGATTATATTATAATTGTAATATTTGAATGATGATAATTGAATGTGTTGTGGCAGTTGCGGATGTCACCAATACAGCGGTTTGAGGAAACACTTGGTTGCTTTTCCAAAGGTCTTTAATGGTGAATTGCCAACATGGGAATGCTAAACAGGAAGTACTTAAAGATGAATGGCTTTGTAAAAACAGTGACACAAAGTTAATTGTGTTCTTCATGGAGTTTTTGAAACTGCACCATTTTTTTCCCTTGACTTCTTTGACTTGAAGTCTTTTGCCAAGAGGATTATTTGTAGTATGTACATTTTCGGAATGTGCTTGTTCTATTTTTGGCCACGGTAAAACAAAGAAAACAATCTGAAGTTGTCTTTATTTTTAAGTTATTATGCCACGGCCCAGGTGGGAAAATGTTCTCCTTCATGCGGCCCCAGAGCTAAAATTAGTTTGACACCCCTGATTTAGTAGGTACAACTGAAAAGGATGTGTTCACTCTAAACTCAGTCGATCAGATTTCATCTTGTGAAAATGGAATGTTTACGTGAATGATGCGAACATTTCCGTAAATGTTCGCATCATCATTCTACTGAGATTTGTTGTTAAAGTACTGGGTACTTTATACATCACACTAGTGTGCCAGTCCATAGCGTAATATGTGTCACTACAAACTAGTCCAGTAACAAACATACTGTATGAAGTGCTTGCAACCAATGAATAGTTGACTAATCGGATTATGAAATGCACTGAAGACATAATCAATGACTCTAACTTAGTCATCGGCTTCAAAATTCAGTTGAGATATTTTTAGGCATGTGTTAACTAAAAATTAAAATGACTCCTGTACTTCATTCAGAAATAGTTATTTATAGTGCAACTGTGCTGCTCATTAAGCTATTATTAAAACAATAACTTTTAAACTTTTGTCCATTTAAAAGCAGGGACAGGCAAGGTGCCAATAAAAAATATCAGTTTGTATTCAAACCAAGAACCGTCAAATAGCAGCAGTGAAAATAAACAAAACACCAAATGTTTCTTGCTTCCTCAAAAAGAAAAGTTTTTTTTGTGATGATGTGTTTCAAAAGGTATATAGACAGCGTTTAGCTGAGAGACTTTAACTAAAATGATAATTAAATCTATTTTTGGTGACGGTCGGAGTGCGGCGTGACCCCAAAATGCAGAGAACAGCAGGGGGAATGCAGGTAAAAAGTATGTTTAACAAAAAAAAGCCAGTGGAGCGTTTTCTGAGGTGGTACTTGGTGAAGAAAAACGTTTGAGGACTACTGCTCTATGCAAATGTCAGGGTTCGATACCTATTCACATATGCTCCTTTTAACAAGCTCTAATGTTGTGTTTTCCAGGGGTGCACACTGAAACTCCGAGTTTGACAGAGCAGCTGGAGTGGAGGAACGGTCAGGGTCAGGCCTTCGCTCAGGGCGGCCTGTGCCTGCTCAACAACCAGATCGTCATCCCGCACACGGGCCTCTACTTTGTCTACAGCCAGGCGTCCTTCCGCGTGTCCTGCGGCGCCGAGGAGGCAGGGGAGGAGCAAAAAGGGAGGAAGCGCCTCACGCCCCTCAGCCACAGGATCTGGCGCTACTCCGACTCGGTGGGGCGCAAGGCGTCTCTGATGAGCGCGGTGAGGTCGGCGTGCCAGCAAGGGGAGTCGGCGGAGGACGATGCCCGCGCCGCGCAGGGCTGGTACAACGCCTTGTACCTGGGCGCCGTCTTCCAGCTCAACAAGGGCGACCGGCTGTGGACGGAAACCAATCAGCTGTCGGAGCTGGAGACGGACGGAGGCAAGACCTTCTTTGGCGTGTTTGCACTTTGACCCACTTGTGTGTGGTCCTCCCTCAGAGAACTACTCCCCTAACAAGACTCTCAATTAAGGAACTAAATACCAGTTACTTTTGCTTTAAAAAATCATTTATCGCTGCTTATCCTATTAATGGTCACAGGTGAGCTGGAGTCTATTTCAGCTGACTTGACGAGAGGCGTGGCCTAGCCTGGACTGGTCGCCAGTATACACATGTCACACGGATCAGTAAGTGTGGCTGTGCGATAGTATGTTGTGTAAACCTCATTTTTCGATACCTTAAGAGCTGCTGAGTTGACAGCTTGCACTGGCTGACCCACCTCGCCGTAAATGGGAATTTGTGGTCGCTGGTTCGAGCCTGCATTAACATTGTTACATACACTACCGTTCAAAAGTTTGGGGTCACATTGAAATGTCCTTATTTTTGAAGGAAAAGCACTGTACTTTTCAATGAAGATAACTTTAAACTAGTCTTAACTTTAAAGAAATACACTCTATACATTGCTAATGTGGTAAATGACTATTCTAGCTTCAAATGTCTGGTTTTTGGTGCAATATCTACATAGGTGTATAGAGGCCCATTTCCAGCAACTATCACTCCAGTGTTCTAATGGTACAATGTGTTTGCTCATTGGCTCAGAAGGCTAATTGATGATTAGAAAACCCCTGTGCAATCATGTTCACACATCTGAAAACAGTTTAGCTCGTTACAGAAGCTACAAAACTGACCTTCCTTTGAGCAGATTGAGTTTCTGGAGCATCACATTTGTGGGGTCAATTAAACGCTCAAAATGGCCAGAAAAAGAGAACTTTCATCTGAAACTCGACAGTCTATTCTTGTTCTTAGAAATTAAGGCTATTCCACAAAATTGTTTGGGTGACCCCAAACTTTTGAACGGTAGTGTATATATATATTTGTGTTTGTATATTTATTTGTTTCTTCATATTCCTAAGCGGTGCACGTTTATTCATCGATGCAATGATGAAGGAATGTTTAAATCTCCATGGAGATGAACTTTAGCATCTTTACAAACTGTAACAGTTTACATCACACTGACTACTGCTGTCTATTTATTTGTATTTATTTGTATTGGAAGTGTCGAGGCATGGTCCTAATAATGGAGAGTAAAGTTTGAATATGACAACTATGACGAATTGCGTGGCGGTGTCATAAATAAACATGCACTCATTCAAGGAAGGGGAAGTTGTCAAACAGCTCCAGCCGGCCATGCAGTCCAAAATCACTGCACAGGCGACAAATATTCCCTTGTGTGAGGTCAACACTGGGAATTTCCTCCATCTTTAAGTGTTGCTGTGTCAGGTCGAGGCCCACAGAAGTCTCAGCCCAAACTGGGTTTTCCCACTGTGACACCACACTATACACCCTGCATACACACACACACACACACACACACACACACACACACACACACACACACACACACACACACACACACACACACACACACACACACACACACACACACCCACACACACAGTGAAACTCTTTTCACACCACATTCCTGCTCTGCAACCACTGAAACACACAATTATCACGTGTCCAACCAACAAAAATATGCCATAGTGTGTGATGTCATTGTGTTGCAGCGCGTTTAAAAGTCAAGTTATTGTTCTTTGTTTTTTAAATGTTTTTATTTCCTCCTGCTGGAAAACTCCAGCAAGGAGGTTGTGATGTCACATGTTGTCGCTCAACTTCCTGCTTGTCTTTGTTTTCAATGATGGCTATTGTTCCAAGGATCATGTTGCCTTGGAAGTTTGGTGACATCATTGCGAGTATTGATGAAAACACAGCAAGTATTGATGACAACAGAGCGAATATTAATGGCAACATAGCGAGTATGGATGGCAACATAGCGAGTATTGATGACAACAAAGCAAGTATGGATGACAACACAGCAAGTATGGATGACAACACAGCAAGTATTGATGACAACACGAGTATTGATGGCAACACAGCGAGTATTGATGACAAAACAACGAGTATTGATGACAACACAGCGAGTATTGATGACAACACAGCGAGTATTGATGGCAACACAGCAAGTATTGATGACAACATGAGTATTGATGGCAACACAGTGAGTATTGATGGCAACGCAGTGAGTATTGATGGCAACACAGCGAGTATTGATGACACATAGCGGGTAATGATGGAAACATAGTGAGTATTGAAGACAACACAGCAAGTATTGATGGCAGTACATTGACTATTGATGACAACATAGTATTGATGACAAGATAGCGAGCATTGATGACAAAACAGCAAGTTTTGATGACAACGCAACGAGTATTGATGGCAACACAGCGAGTATTGATGACAACATAGCGGGTATTGACGGCAACATAGCGAGTATTGATGACAACACAGCAAGTATCGATGGCAACACAGCAAATATTGATAACAACATAGTATTGATAACAACTTAGCAAGTATTGATGACAACACAGCGAGTATTGATGCAACACAGCGAGTATTGATGACAACACAGCGAATATTGATGGCAACTCAGCGAATATTGATAACAACATAGTATTGATGACAAGTTAGTATTGATGACAAGATAGCGAGCATTAATGACAAAACAGCAAGTTTTGATGACAACACAGCGAGTATTGATGGCAACACAGTGAGTATTGATGACAGCATAGCGGGTAATGATGGAAACATAGTGAGTATTGATGACAACACAGCAAGTATTGATGGCAGTACATTGAGTATTGATGACAACACAACGAGTATTGATGGCAACACAGCAAGTATTGATGACAACATAGCGGGTATTGACGGCAACATAGCGAGTATTGATGACAACACAGCAAGTATTGATGGCAACACAGCAAATATTGATAACAACATAGTATTGATGACAACTTAGCAAGTATTGATGACAACACAGCGAGTATTGATGGCAACACAGCGAGTATTGATGGCAACACAACGAGTGTTGATGGCAACACAGCGAGTATGGTTGACAACACAATGAGTATTGAGGGCAACACAGGGAGTATTGATGGCAACACCGAGTATTGATGGCAACACAGTGAGTATTGATGGCAACATAGCGTGTATTGATGACAACACAGCAAGTATTGATGATAACATAGTATTGATGACAATATAGTGAGTATTGATGACAACACAGCGACACAGTGAGTATTGATGGCACAGTATTGATGTCAGCAGGTATTGATGACAACACAGCGAGTATTGATGACAGCATAGCGGGTAATGATGGAAACATAGTGAGTATGGATGACAATGACAACACAGCGAGTATTGATGGCAACATAGCATGTATTAATGACAAAACAGCAAGTATTGATGGCAATACATCGAGTATTGATGACAACATAGTATTGATGACAATATAGCGAGCATTGATGACAAGACAGCGAGTACTAATGATGACACAGCGAGTATTGAAAGCAACACAGCGAGTATTGATGACAGCATAGCGGGTATTGATGGCAACACAGCAAATATTGATAACAACATAGTATTGATGACAACTTAGCAAGTATTGATGACAACACAGCAAGTATTGATGGCAACACAGCGAGTATTGATGGCAAGACAACGAGTATTGATGGCAACACAGCGAGTATTGATGACAACACAGCGAGTATTGATGACAACACAGCAAGTATTGATGGCAACACAGGGAGTATTGATGGCAACACCGAGTATTGATGGCAACACAGCAAGTATTGATGACAACATAGTGAGTATTGATGGCAACATAGCAAGTATGGATGACAACACAGCGAGTATTGATGGCAACATAGCCAGTATTGATGGCAACACAGCGAGTATTGATGGCAACATAGCGAGTGTTGATGGCAACACAGCGAGTATTGATGACAAAACAACGAGCATTGATGACAACACAACGAGTATTGATGGCAACACAGTGAATATTGATAACAACATAGTATTGATGACAACTTAGTATTGATGACAAGATAGCGAGCATTGATGACAAAACAGCAAGTTTTGATGACAACACAGCGAGTATTGATGGCAACACAGTGAGTATTGATGACAGCATAGCGGGTAATGATGGAAACATAGTGAGTATTGATGACAACACAGCAAGTATTGATGGCAGTGCATCGAGTATTGATGACAACATAGTATTGATGACAAGATAGCAAGCATTGATGACAAAACAGCAAGTATTGATGACAACACAACGAGTATTGATGGCAACACAGCGAGTATTGATGAGAACATAGCGGGTATTGACGGCAACATAGCGAGTATTGATGACAACACAGCGAATATTGATAACAACATAGTATTGATGACAACACAGCGAGTATTGATGACAACACAGCGAGTATTGATGGCAACACAGCGAGTATTGATGGCAACACAACGAGTGTTGATGGTAACACAGCGAGTATGGTTGACAACACAACGAGTATTGAAGGCAACACAGGGAGTATTGATGGCAACACCGAGTATTGATGGCAACACAGTGAGTATTGATGGCAACATAGCGTGTATTGATGATAACACAGCAAGTATTGATGATAACATAGTATTGATGACAATATAGTGAGTATTGATGACAACACAGCGAGTACTGATGACAACACAGCGAGTATTGATGACAGCATAGCGGGTAATGATGGAAACATAGTGAGTATGGATGACAATGACAACACAGCGAGTATTGGTGGCAACATAGCGTGTATTGATGACAAAACAGCAAGTATTGATGGCAATACATCGAGTATTGATGACAACATAGTATTGATGACAATATAGCGAGCATTGATGACAAGACAGCGAGTACTAATGACGACACAGCGAGTATTGAAAGCAACACAGCGAGTATTGATGACAGCATAGCGGGTATTGATGGCAACACAGCAAATATTGATAACAACATAGTATTGATGACAACTTAGCAAGTATTGATGACAACACAGCAAGTATTGATGGCAACACAGCGAGTATTGATGGCAAGACAGCGAGTATTGACGGCAACACAGCGAGTATTGATGACAACACAGCGAGTATTGATGACAACACAGCAAGTATTGATGGCAACACAGGGAGTATTGATGGCAACACCGAGTATTGATGGCAACACAGCAAGTATTGATGACAACATAGTGAGTATTGATGGCAACATAGCAAGTATGGATGACAACACAGCGAATATTGATGGCAACATAGCCAGTATTGATGGCAACACAGCGAGTATTGATGGCATCATAGCGAGTGTTGATGGCAACACAGCGAGTATTGATGACAAAACAACGAGCATTGATGACAACACAGCGAGTATTGATGACAACACAGCGAGTACTGATGACAACATAGCAAGTACTGATGACAACACAACGAGTGTGGATGACAACACAGCAAGTATTGATGACAACATAGCGTGTATTGATGGCAACATAGCGTGTATTGATGGCAACATAGCGAGTACTGATGGCAACATAGCGAGTACTGATGGCAACGTAGCGTGTATTGATGCAACACAGCGGGTATTGATGACAACATAACGAGTATTGATGGCAACATAGCGGGTATCGATGACAACATAACGAGTATTGATGGCAACATAGCTGGTATTGATGTCAACATAGCGGGTATTGATGACAACATAGCGAGTATTGATGGCAACATAGCGAGTGTTGATGACAACCAGGCCTGGCCCTAACCAATCTGGCGCCCTAGGCAAGATTTTAGGTGGCGCCCCCCCCCCCCCCCCCCACATCGGCAGTGAAGTGTATATACTCACAAGAAACCGAATAGCTTTGTCTTTGACCTTTTTTTTTACTTAAAGAAAGCAAATTAACATATTATATGAGAATGTTATGTTATGATTATCTTTAACTGAATCACAGCAGTGCTCAAATTAATGATGTAACAAATAATATTTCTATTAAATAGGCTTTACTTTGCATTTTAATTAACGTGGGATTATTTTTTTGTATTTAGAAATAATAGTACCAACTTGTTTTTGTTTTTTTTTAACAACATTTGTGGCACTGGCGTGGCGCCCCCCTGATGGACGGCGCCCTTAGCATAAGGCCTATGCTACGGGCCGGCCCTGATGACAACACAGCGAGTATTGATGGCAACACAGCGAGTATTGATGACAACATAGCGGGTATTGATGGCAACATAGCGAGTATTGATGGCAACACAGCGCGTATTGATGGTAAAACAGCATGTATTGATGGCAACATAGCGAGTATCGATGGCAACACAGCGCGTATTGATGGTAAAACAGCATGTATTGATGGCAACATACTGTAGCAAGTATAGATGACAACACAGCGAGTATTGATGACAACATAGCTAGTATTGATGGCAAAATAGCAAGTATTGATGGCAACACAGCGAGTATTGATGACAACATAGCGAGTATCGATGACAAAATAGCGAGTATTGATGACAACAAAGCAAGTATTGATGACAACATAGCGAGTATTGATGACAACAGCAAGTATTGAAGGCAACATAGAGGGAATTGATGACAACATAGCGAGTATTGATGGCAACATAGCGAGTATTGATGACAACATAGCGAGTATTGATGACAACCAACCTAAGTCCCTGAAATTTGAAATAAAACCGTGGGGGCATGGCGTAGATATTTATAAAACAACCCTGCCTTCCTTCATACTTCCTACGAATGAGCCGGTTTGAATTTGTTTAGTTTGTGACGCTGCGTACCAATCAGAAATTTACCCAAAGGGCTCGTAGTCAGACATTGTAGTCTATAAGCTCCTTCTTTCTCTATCCTCTTGATGAGGGGCAGACTGGCTCGTACATGCACATGCATCCTCCGCTGTTGCCATTTCTAACTCAAACTTATATCTGTCAGTAGACTAGGGAAGTGCTAACAACTACAACATGGCTGACGGGTAGAAGACGCTGTCAAAGTGTAGGCATGTAAATACAATTTTGACGAAAGAACCACCATTACACGTTTTGTGTTTTAAATGTAGAACACAAAACATAATAAGACCCTTTAAATTGGTTTGGCAAGCAAACAACAACATACTTTGATGAAGTATGAATATTTAAATGTATATTTATTTGCAATGGCACTAAAAGTTGAATAAGCATCAAAAGACACTTTAAAAAGGTTTTCACCCATTACTTTTTCTTATTTTGCACCATTAAAACACAAAATACCAGAGAATGAGAATAGAAACAATAATTTTATTCATGGTACTCACATATTTTGCATACACATACTCTGAAATATATTAACATTTATAATCCTAGGTAATATATTACGCTTGCGTGTGCAAGTTTTCTGGCGTGGTTCTGCATTCATATGTTACACTGACAACCGCGTGTCTTCATGAGTAGAATAAGTATGGCCTTTTCCATTCGTTTAGTTTCCCCGCGCCCTGAGCTAACATAGATCATAACAACAACCACAAGCAAACGTGGACTCATAAAGTGCACACTGAAACGATAGACAAGTGGTCCCCTGGCTGTTAAAGGAAAGCAAAAAGTAGATTGTCTGATTAAAGTATTAAAAGAAACAATTAGGACGTGGATCATCTGCTGAATTAAAAAAAACCCTGTGCTTTCAGTGTTTATTTACACAAGTAGGCATGCAGGAAAATATCATTGTCTGCTATGAAAATGTTCATCTTTGATTTGAATTTGGACATGTGCTCCTCGTTCTGCCTCAAGTCTTGTGGCTATTTCACCTCCTGCGGCCACGCGGCCGCGTGAACACAGAACTGACCAAATTAGGACTACAGGACCACAGAGAACACCAATGTGTGTGTGTGTGTGTGTGTGTGTGTGTGTGTGAGAGTGTACCACTGGAGAGACGCTCCAGCACACGTGATGCCTCCAAAAAAAAGGGTCAGGGAGGAGGATAACATCGATGGGGGGGGGGCTCCTGTGCTGCGAGTCTGAGATGTGCTTGTTGCCGTGGCGACCACTCAAGGCGGCTGTGAAGGGGTGCAGGCAAGGGGCAGCCGGTGTGCCGCCAAGTGGTGTGGCGGAACAACGTAAAAGTCACAGTATCCGGCGGTGTCTCGCGTTCTGTGACAAAGCTCCCCCCTTCCCCCCGCCTTAACTCCTTGTTAGGCCCCGCCTACTTGTACAGGAGCGGGATCTGGCTGTTGTGACAGTGGTTGCGGCTCATTTTGCTCTCGGCCGGGTACAAGTTGGACGAGTTGGAAAAGGAAGGCGGCAGAGGGTGATTGTCCGCGCTTGGGTAGCCCGGCGGAGGAAGCAGAGACTTGGGGTCCGTCTGGGACGATGGTGGCGCGTTGTGGTTCTGGTTCTGACCGACGGAGGGTCGGCGGCGGCTACGGAGAGCTTGTCTCTCGGCCAGCTGGTTGCGGAGTGCTGACACCCTCTCCTCTTTCTGGGAAGGAAAAATAGGAGAATATGTCCAGTGGGATATGTTGTGGTTGTCTTGAACACCATGCATTGTGCCAGGCTCGAGAACACTGTCGTTTATGGCCATTAACTGGGCGAACTGTGGCGAACGAATTTCCATGAATTAAGTATAATTATTTTTAATCAAACATTTGTATGTGGGGGGTCCAAAATACGACCTATTTTGGTGTATTCTATAAATACTACTATAGAAGAAACAGTGGAATAAAAGTTCAAACGTAACAAGAAAACGCTGCCATGTTGACAACACGTTTTTTTTCCTTTTAAAACAGTCTCCGCTCAAAAACAAAAACAAAAAAAAAATCAAAATATTCTTATGAATTATTGACTTCCAATTACTTCAGATTAAAAATTCCACTTGGAATTTTTTTGGGGGGAAAATAGTGCATATTTTGTGTGTTTACCATATTAAAAACAACGTTTTCTTTGACAAAAAGAGCATGAAACAAACCAAAAAAGTCAACAAATTTAAAAAAATGATAATTGACAGATATCTCTGAAGTTGATCAGGGGCTAAGTGTTGGGCCCATTTTTACCATGAGGCCCTTTTCCACCGCAGGAACTTTTTTTAGGAACTTTCCCACTTACAATAAAGTTCCCCCTGTGTTTCTACCAAAAACTACCCGGGTAGATTTAGTTCTTTTCGGAGTTCCTCCTAGCTAAGTTGGACTTTTCCAAGCGAACACAGTTGGGGGCGTTCCTAAAACTTGTTTTCCAAACACATGACCGCCATTGGAATGTACCCTGCGACTTGTTTATTTCTTATTTCTTGTGTATTTCTATCACAACAAACTTGACAACGAAGAGAAATTAGAACGAAATGAACTTTCGAAATGCAGGAACTTTTGTGCTGAAGAGCGCTGATTAGTGGAACTATTTTGGAGTGTTTTTACTCAGCCGTAGTCTTTAAACTACATGCAGTTTATTGTTGTTTATTATTTTTACTAACTTCGTGTTGATACGCGAAGCTACGAGAAGTGGACAGACTCTTTTAAACGTGTTTACAGAGGAGAATGAAGTCTGACTCGAAGCAGCGACATCAGCTACTTACTACTCTGACTTTGTTGGAACATCAAATATTATATTATTTATTATATTACATGTTGTAAAAGTAGTCAGTGACACTCCATTTGTGTAGTTATTAGCCTCAAGCCCAGTGAACAGAATGCTAATGCTAACAAGCTAACTCTAAAGCCGATGTGTTCAATAAACACTGACATTTAATATTTATTTATTGTTATTTACACTTGAAATGGACCAAAAGGAATCGCCTCACCCTCATGAATTCATTATTTACAGAGAGGACGACTTTCTGACTGTTGGACATTGCCAACAAAAGCCTGACTTTTTATGAACAATGCAGTACACTATATTTTTTACATCATATTGTTTTCTGTATTGTTGCTTTAGTAAAATAACTGTGACCTAATATTGTCTATTTATTTACATTATATCAGTGTAGAAACATAGTAAACCACTCCTCCATTCGTCATCAGCCGGATTTTTATAAACTACCCTGAATTGTGAAATGCGGTGGAAACACAAATCACACACTTCTACAGGAACCTATAGATCCAGGAACTAAAGGTTCCAGGAACCTTTTGGTGGAAAAGGGCCTATAGTTTACGTTAAAAGTAGCCATAGGGACGGGACGGACCCTCTGGTTGGCTTCGGCAGTCCTGGGACTCTGTCCCGGAAGAACTAAGGGGCGCTAGAACAAGCAGCTATCCGGCAAACGAAGATGCGAAAGGGGCTAATTGTTGGGCCTATTTTAGCATAGTTTTCCCTAAAACTAGCCTTGGAGACATGACTTAAGCATTGAGAGTAAACTTTTTTTGTTTTTTTTTAAATGTATGACTTATTTTTAACACTTTTATGAGTGGGGCTATTTTGGAATTGTAGTAGGACATTTTCTCTCTCTCAAAAAATAAACTTTAGTCCAGTGTTTCTTAACCATAGGGCCCATTGCTGGGCCGCGAGCGCCCCCTGGAGGGCCGCCAAAAAATATCTGTTTTTCAGCTGTGGGCAGTTGTCATACACTTTTTCACCACTTTTAATTAAATTAAATTAAAGTGCCAATGATTGTCACACACACACTAGGTGTGGCGAAATTATCATCTGCATTTGACCCATCACCCTTGATCACCCCCTGGGAGGTGAGGGGAGCAGTGGGCAGCAGCGGTGGCCGCGCCCGGGAATCATTTTTGGTGATTTAACCCCCAATTCCAACCCTTGATGCTGAGTGCCAAGCAGGGAGGTAATGGGTCCCATTTTTTATAGTCTTTGGTATGACTCGGTTGGCCCTGCGATGAGGTGGCGACTTGTCCAGGGTGTACCCCGCCTTCCGCCCGATTGTAGCTGAAATAGGCTCCAGCTCCCCCCGCGACCACGAAGGAAATAAGCGGTAGAAAATGGATGGATGGATGGTATGACTCGGCCGGGGTTTGAAGTCACACCCTACCGATCTCAGGGCAGACACTCTAACTACTAGGCCACTGAACAGGCACTTGTGGCAGTAAGACAATATCAAATGAACAAAAGAAGTAATTGAAAAGTTTCTTTAGCACAAAAAATATGACTAAAGTGGTGATACAACTATTAACAGTTTAGTTAAGAAACATATTTTCATTATTAATTTACCACAACCAAATTAGTTGAAAGAATTCAATTTATTTTTGTCAGTTATTTATACGTCCCAACTTATGCAGTGTATATTTGGTTAGTACTTATTTTTCTAATCAGCCTGACCTAAGCCTTTTTTAAATAATGTATAATTAACTAGTAAATACATGGTTTCATGTCATTTGACAAGGTTGTATACTGTAAGTTAGATGTAATTATTGAATATAAATTAAAATCAAGAGTAAGAAAACTATTTCAGTGTTAATATATGAGTGGGCCCTGGGCCCCTCTGTCGTGGAAAAGTTGGGCCCCGAGGTCAAAAAGGTTAAGAAGCCCTGCTTTAGGCCAAATATATATGAAATATACTTATAAAAAAGGTGAGAGAGTGAAGCGCAACGTCGAAGTGTTGCGAGACGACTGTAATTGCTGGTAATGCAAATAATGTATATCATGGCGCCACCTCCTGGATGATCTTCTGCAGCTCCCTGTTCTCCCGTTCCAGCTGCCGAGACTTCTCCTCGTCGTTGTTGTTGGTGGACGAGCCCGTCTTCAGCGTGTCCTGCTGCTCCGACTGCCACTCGCCACGCGTGATCAGGCGCCGCATCTGAATCGCCACGACAACAGGAAGTCGAGTTGATGTTTGCCCACACATAACCAAACAGCATTGAACAGACATTCCTGCAGGGGGCAGTGTTTCCACTCTAGTGTGTGTGTCATGCTGCTGTCGAAGCAGAATACAAGTGTGTCAAAATAAGAGCACCTTTGGCACAAAGAGCACCACCAGAGTGATGTAAGCGGAGAAGACAATAGCCAGGGCGGCGAATGCGAAGGAGGCGTCCTGCTGCGAAGACAGGATCATAGTCACTGGAGCCGTGATCAGACACAAGACCTGCAAGGGGGGCGGACGAGCAGAGACCAGAACTATGAAGGCAGGACATGGAGGGAAGAGGACGTTCCCGACTCAACGTGTTCACTCACGGCCACGTTATAAATGGCCATCCCCACCGCCCGGTGGTCGTTGATCTTCTCCGTAGAGACAGACTTGGTCTCGTAGGCCAAAAAGATGCCGAGCAGCAGCAGCAGACCCTTGTAGCCGTAAACCACGCCTGCAGGAAAAGGGCGACACAGGTGAGCTGACGATACACAGCGGCAGTAAAAGGAAGAAGAGGAAATGTCAGGTATGTTAAAACCCCGTCCTCTTGGATTATACAGTAACAGTACAGGTGGAACATTTGAATGTCGTGCAAAGGTTTGTTTATTCCAGCAATGCAACATGCAACTCAATATATTCCTTGTCTTTTTGTGATGTAAATTTCATGATTATGGTTTACAGATGATGAAAACGTTAAATTAAAAATTTCAGAAAATTGGGGTTTCAAAAACTGTAAGCCCTGATCCTCAAAATTATACGAAATAAAGGCTTTACAACAGTCATTCACATTGCATGTAATGGCTTTGCACTTGAAGTTAAATGAACTTTTGCACAATATCACAATTTTTTTAGTTTTACCTGTATGTACATTACCGTTCAAAAGTTTGGGGTCACCCAAACAATTTTGTGGAATAGCCTTCATTTCTAAGAACACGAATAGACTGTCGAGTTTCAGATGAAAGTTCCCTTTTTCTGGCCATTTTGAGCGTTTAATTGACCCCACAAATGTGATGCTCCAGAAACTCAATCTGCTCAAAGGAAGGTCAGTTTTGTAGCTTCTGTAACGAGCTAAACTGTTTTCAGATGTGTGAACATGATTGCACAAGGGTTTTCTAATCATCAATTAGCCTTCTGAGCCAACGAGCAAACACATTGTACCATTAGAACACTGGAGTGATAGTTGCTGGAAATGGGCCTCTATACACCTATGTAGATATTGCACCAAAAACCAGACATTTGCAGCTGGAATAGTCATTTACCACATTAGCAATGTATAGAGTGTATTTCTTTAAAGTTAAGACTAGTTTAAAGTTATCTTCATTGAAAAGTACAGTGCTTTTCCTTCAAAAATAAGAACATTTCAATGTGACCCCAAACTTTTGAACGGTAGTGTATGTACTGTATGTATGTATGTATAGATAGATAGATAGATAGATAGATAGATAGATAGATAGATAGATAGATAGATAGATAGATAGATAGATGATAGATAGATAGATAGATAGATAGATAGATAGATAGATAGATAGATAGATAGATAGATAGATAGATAGATAGATAGATAGATAGATACTACATATATATATATTTATATATACATATATATATATATATATATATATATATATATATATATATATATATATATATATGTGTATGTATATCTATCTATCTATATATGCATACATATATATAAATACACATGTATAAATATATATACACACATATACATATATTTATACACATTTTTATAAATATATACACACATATGCATATATATATATAAAAATGTATATATATGTGTGTATATATGTGTATATATATTATACATGTGTATATATGTACAAACCCCATTTCCATATGAGTTGGGAAATTGTGTTAGATGTAAATATAAACAGAATACAATGATTTGCAAATCCTTTTCAACCCATATTCTATTGAATGCACTACAAAGACAAGATATTTGATGTTCAAACTCATAAACTTTTTTTTTTTTTGCAAATAATAATTAACTTAGAATTTCATGGCTGCAACACGTGCCAAAGTAGTTGGGAAAGGGCATGTTCACCACTGTGTTACATGCCTTTCTTTTTAACAACACTCAGTAAACGTTTGGGAACTGAGGAGACAAATGTTTTAAGCTTGTCAGGTGGAATTCAGATGTAGCGACCAACTGTAGTTACTGACAGTGGGTTTCTGAAGTGTTTCTGAGCCCATGTGGTGATATCCTTTACACACTGATGTCGCTTGTTGATGCAGTACAGCCTGAGGGACCGAAAGTCACAAGCTTAGCTGCTTACGTGCAGTGATTTCTCCAAATTCTCTGAACCCTTTGATGATATTACGGACCGTAGATGGTGAAATCCCTAAATTCCTTGCAATAGCTGGTTGAGAAAGGTTTTTCTTAAACTGTTCAACAATTTTCTCACGCATTTGTTGACAAAGTGGTGACCCTCGCCCCATCCTTGTTTGTGAATGACTGAGCATTTCATGGAATCTACTTTTATACCCAATCATGGCACCCACCTGTTCCCAATTTGCCTGTTCACCTGTGGGATGTTCCCAATAAGTGTTTGATGAGCATTCCTCAACTTTATCAGTATTTATTGCCACCTTTCCCAACTTCTTTGTCACGTGTTGCTGGCATCAAATTCTAAAGTTACTGATTATTTGCACAAAAAAAAAAGTTTATCAGTTTGAACATCAAATATGTTGTCTTTGTAGCATATTCAACTGAATATGGGTTGAAAATGATTTGCAAATCATTGTATTCCGTTTATATTTACATCTAACAATTTGCCAACTCATACGGAAACAGGGTTTGTATTTATGTGTATATATATGTGTGTGTGTATGTATCAGTGACGTGCGGTCACTAGAGGCCTCACCTGCCATCATGGAAAGAAAAAAAATGTAAAAAGAAAAAAAAAGTATTAAATTGTTATATGTATTCAGTGATTATACTATAAAGTTATTTTCCATTTAACTTCACCAGTTTTAGATTATTTTTATTCAAAATCGCTTAATTTTCACATTTGCCGTTCAAATACTGAGAAGAGACGGTGCGGTGATCAGCAGCCAGTTGAGGCACTTGTGCCTCACCATGGATTGCGGACTCGGCTAACTGCTGGCCTGCTGTGCAGTGAGATCGTATTGCTATATGAATTATATTATACATTTCCATAGTTTAGTTAGCTGAGGTATATAATGTACAGTGTATTTTGTCAACAACTGTATGTGTGTAAAGTATTTCTTGTGCTGAGTGATCATAAAACTGCTGCGAAGACGCACTGTGGGAGGCTCGCAGTAACTCCGCCTCCTTGTGCCAAGCTGCCCGACGGGAGCGCCACACCAACCAAAGCCCACACCCAAACCCTCCACGTGCAAGACCGAATCCACCCAAAAAAAGTCACTTAACAAGAAGCCAAAAAGTGCAAAAACAACAATGCTCGCGCCAGAGGAGCCGTGAACGAGTGCAAGGACACAACATTAGGTACACCTGCAGACTGCAGCACGGATTTCATATTTCATTCATTCACAACTCCTCCAACACGAACACCACTGTTCCCGCACTTATAAGTAAAGGTAAGACCATAATAACGTTTTTTTTATTAAATGTGCTTTTTTGTGTGCTACAGTTTGTATGTGTATAAGTTAAAGTACCAATGATTGTCACACACACACTAGCTGTGGTGAAATGTGTTCTCTGCACTTGACCCATCCCCTTGATCACCCCCTGGGAGGTGAGGGGAGCAGTGGGCAGCAGCGGCGCCGTGCCCGGGAATAATTTCGGTGATTTTGGTGATATTGGGGACGGCGTGGCGAAGTTGGTAGAGTGGCCGTGCCAGCAATCGGAGGGTGGCTGGATACTGGGGTTCAATCCCCACCTTCTACCATCCTAGTCACGTCCGTTGTGTCCTTGGGCAAGACACTTCACCCTTGCTCCTGATGGGTGCTGGTTAGCGCCTTGCATGGCAGCTCCCGCCATCAGTGTGTGAATGTGTGTGTGAATGGGTGAATGTGGAAATACTGTCAAAGCGCTTTGAGTACCTTGAAGGTAGAAAAGCGCTATACAAGTATAACCCATTTATCATTTATCATTTAACCCCCAATTCCAACCCTTGATTCTGAGTGCCAAGCAGGGAAGAATGCTGGTATGAGCTTTTAAACATAACCCGTTAACTGCTGCCAATCAAATGGTGAATAAGATACTCTTTAGGGTTCATATGTTTGTAAATCTGACTGTGATGAAGTCAGTGCCTCACCAGTCATGAACCTCACCGCACGTCACTGGTATGTATATATACACGTATAAATATATATACACATGTATACACACATTTACACACATATACATATATAAATACACATATGTATATATATGTGTATATATATATATATATATATATATATATATATATATATATATATATATATATATAAAATATATATATATATACATACATATGTATATATATGTACATGTATATATAAATATATATACATATATACCATGCATACATACATATGTGTATGTATACTGTATATATATATACATACATATACAGTACATATATATAAATATATACACATACAGTATGTATGTAAATATATATATACTTATATATACACACATATATACATACATATGTATATGTATGCATATATATGTAAAAATATATACAGTACATACTTATATATACACATATTACACACATATATACATACATATGTATATGTATGTATTTATGTATATGAAAATATATATGTGAATATATATATATAATATATATATATATATATATATATATATATATATATATATAGTTATATGCTATATGTATTTGAATCCTGCGCTTTGCTGTGTCTCATTTACAAGTTGAAAGTGAGTAAGACGAAAGTAAGAAGTCACTCAATGCCATGAAGACTGACAACAAAGAGAAAAAACACTTCAGGCTGTCCGTTGTTTCTTTGTGCCGCCCCGTCTGCTCTCACAGAGGAAACGCTACGAGGCCCTGGCCCACTTTGTGACCCACATACTGTAACTGTTCATCTTCAGAATCAACATGCTACCAAAAGAGGAAGCAAGAATGCGTGGCGCTGGCTAAGAAAGCAGAAGAAGACTCTCACCAAGCCATGTGTTCATCTTCTCTGAGCTGCAGTGCTCCAACAACGGCTGGATCAGCACGTCAGAGTCCACTTTGGGGGCCTCCCTGGTGAACTTCTACTCGCATCAGCAGCAAGACCATCAGAGCATGAGAGAACACAGACATGAGAAGATACGGAGAAAAACGAATGAGAGGATGGAGACATACAGGATGATGAGAGGGGCAGGGCATGAGAAAAGGGAGAGATGAAACAATACATAGATTAAAGGATGATGCATGAGATAATGGGAAGATGGTGAGATGGGAAAATGATGGAAGGAGACAGATATGATGATGAAATGAGAGGAAGAGCACAGGAAAAGATAAAGAGATGATAAGGTAACGGATAAAATGACAATAAGCAGGAGGATGAGAGATTAAATGATGAGATGAGAGGATAAAAGAATGAGGTAGGGGATGATCACATGATAAGATGAGAGAAACAAAACATCAAAGAGAGATAAGAGAATGGCGAGTTAAGAGGATGAGGCAATGACAAGATGGAGGCACAGTATGATAGGACAGAGGATGGCAAGATTCAAGGATGGTGTGATGAGAAATAGACAACATGAGAGGACATTGGCGGTATAAGGTAGGAGGACAAGATGAAGGGATGAGGAAATGACAAGATGGAGGTACAGATTGAGAGAATGGATGGATGAAGAATTATAGGACAGAGGATGGCAAGATTAAAGGATGGTGAGATGAGACAATAAAGAGATGAGAAAAAGATGACATGAGAGTAGCATGTATGAGAAGATGAGAGGTTCAAGAAAACAAGATGAGAAGATGAGGAAATGACAAGATGGAGGTACAGAATGAGAGAATGGAAGGGTGAACAATGACAGAGGATGGCAAGATTAAAGGAAGGTGTGATTAGAAATAGATGACATGAGAGGATAAGGGATGTGTGTATGAGATGATGAGAGGGCGAGGAAATGACAAGATGGAGCAATGAAAGGATTCGTAGAAGAGAAATGGAGGATAGAGATTGCGAAAAGTGGGGGGGTGGGGGGGGTGATGAGAAAAGGGATGACATGATGAGGACAGGATATAATCAGAGGATAGCGAGGTAAAGAGACAAGAAAAGTATGGCATGAGAGAGAGGTAGGAGGATGATGAAAAGGGAAAGATGGATACATGAGAGGATGGAAAGATGATCATATGAGGCGATGACGAGATGAGAGGATGAAGACACAAAGGAAGAGAAGATAAGAGGATGAAGATGAGACAATGGTGGAGACAGGAGAAGATGACCAAATAAGGAGAATAAAAAGAGGGAGAAAAAAAGGAAAGGAAAAAGAAGAACAAAAAAAAGGAGGAGGCAGCCATATTTCATATACAAAATGTATATAATTGATCACATCCACACTTAAATGTTTGATGCATTGATTATTTCAATATTTTATAAGATCTTATTATGTGCCTGCATGATGTTCGTATCAATGACAAGACATACATGCCGGTGAAACTGTTGCGCCTCCTGCTGGCTGACATGTGCTGCAGGGTAGGATATAGTGTAGGCTTAATTTATTTCAAAATGGGGAACTTCCATCCATCCATTTTTACCGCTTTTGCTTTTTGGGGTTGTGGGGGTTGCTGGAGCCTATCCCAGCTGCATTTGCTTATTAGACTGAAAACGATTGGATAAATTAGATTAAAAATACGTTTTACCAGCAGGGGGCAAACTACACTGCATCACACAGACTGATACACTTATTGGATCTCTACAAGTCAAAATATTATAAATTATCATCATCTTTGTGAAAGTGTCTTTTTTGATGCTGCTCTTGTATCGGATTTCATTAAAGCGACACACTGTGACCTTTGACCCTTACCTCCACAGTGATGTGCAGAGGGTCCACAATTTGCCAGATGACGAGTGACAGGAAGTCTACGGCCAGCAGCACTCCCACAGTTGCATACAGTTTCCACGGCTCCAAATGCTGCTGCGTGACGGACACATAAAGGAAACGGTTATTTCTTTAGGTGTGTGTGTGTGTGTGTGTAACTTGAGCCTTAATGGATTCAGTGCCGCCATAACATCAAGGTGCTCCATTGCTAGGGTTTGATTTGTTTTACTGGCCCACACCATTGCTGCTAAAAGCTGTTGTGACTGAACGCATCAGGAAACACAAGTGATAAACACCTTCCTCCTCTTGAACGCCTCACAAAGAGTACATAGAGCAGTAATACTCATTCATATTCATAAAATATTCCACAAATATCATATTGCCGTGATTAGGAAGTGAGAGGATGACTTATAAGTTGAAAAGTTAAAGTACCACTGACAGTCACACTCACACACCAGGTGTGGTGAAATTAACCTCTGCATTTGACCCATCCCCTTGTTCCACCCCCTGGGAGCTGAGGGGAGCAGTTAGCAGCAGCGGTGGCAGCGTTCGGGAATCATTTTGGTGATTTAACCCCCAATTTCAACCCTTTATGCTGAGTGCCAAGTATGGAGGTAATGGGTCCCATTTTTATAGTCTTTGGTATGACTGCCAGGGTTTGAACTCACGACCTACCGATATCAGGGCGGACACTCTAACCACAAGGCCAACAAAGACATTATGATGCGTTCAAGGCTGCCGGGAAAGTAGGAAAGATTAACATTTCAAGCTTATTTAAGGCATTTATTTGTTATTTATTTGTTCAAGTGTATATTTCACCCGACCAGGCCACTATTGAGGATGATGAGGTAAGAGGAGCATGCCAACATGACAGGAAGGATGAGAGGATAAGAGGATGGATACATGAGACCAACATGAGATGAGAGGATGATATGAAAAAATTGAGTTAATGAGGATGAGAAGTGAAAAGTTCAGAAAAACATGACATGAGAGGATGTGGGATGAGCAAATGATGAGAAAAAGAGGTAAGAGCAACATGACATGAGAGTAGGAGGACGAGAGATGGAGGGTGGAGTATTAGGTAGATGAGGGGGTGAGGAAGTAAGAGGTGACTAGATGAGAAGATACTGAAATGAGACGATGGAGAGCTCTGAGAAATAAGAGATGAGAGGATGAGGAGAAAATGAGGAAATGACAAGACGAAGTGTAGAGTGGATGGGAGGATTAGAAGGTAGGAAGTGACTAGATGGGAATGGTGGTTAGCCTGATGCTTACTGCAAAAGCAGCACTGTTAGCAGTGCTGGTCTTGAGTTATTTTTACCTTTTTCTTCTCTTTCTTCTCGTCCTTCTTGGTGAAGAGCGTGTGGACCCACCAGATCTTAGTGAACATGCTGCCGTAGGCCAGGCTGAATCCCAGGCCGAGAAGCCACAGGCGGAACTGCAGCACAGGGCAGAGCACAGGCACTAAGCAAATATACAGTATTCTAGACTACTACTAAGTAGTAGTAGTAGTAGTAATAGTACTAGTAGTAGATAAAAAATGTCATAGTCTCACACTCCACAGTTATGGAGTTACTTTTTTTCTCCCCCCTGTTGTTTTTTCTTTTCCAATCTTTTACAGGGTGCCACCCATGTGGGGACCAATCAGCTTCCTGTCCTGTCGACCCCTCGTCATGTAATATTTCTGTTTCTTGTACTGTAAACCGATATCTTTCTACTTTTCAAGTGCAATGACAAATAAAGCATCTTGTATATTATGTATATTATGGGCAAGCTACTTGGAAGCAATAATCACCAACGTAACTTGTCACATGAAACAAACAAAACACCCAGACAGAGTGTGGCGAAAGGCAGGAATAATTAATATTATAGTAGTAGTATATCTGATTAGTGCCCGGGAGCAGTTGAGCGTCCCGATCCCTAATCAGAGCGCAGGTTAAAATAATCAGCACCCATGGCAACCAAGAAACAAAACCAGGGGTGCTGAAAGAGAACTAAGAGAGTCTTAAACTAAAACAAAAAATGATCCGGGCAACGGATCATCACAGTACCCCCGCCTTAAGGACAGATTCCAGATGTGCCCAGAAAAAACAAAGAGAACAAGTTCAAAATCACGGGAGAGTGGCGGGAGGACTTGGTGGTGGGTCGCCAGGTCAAGTGTCCCCGAATCTACCAGGGACGAGTCAAGTGGCGGCGGCGAGTCAAACGCCACATCCGTGGCCGTTGAGAAGGCGAGGTGCAGGCAAAGAAGGTGGCACAGCAGGAGACGGAGAAGATGGCGGCGGCTGCACAGCAGGATATGGAGAGGATAGTGGAGTCTGCAGGCCCACTGCCGAGCGGGATTGTTCCTCCAACTGCATCTCCCTCAGCACCTTCTGGTACCAATCCTCCATCCAAGCTGCGCTGTGCTTCTCTGGAGGGTTCCCGGACGATCGCTGCGCTGGAGCTGCAAGTGAGGCAGGCAGAGGAGGCAGGACAGGCGGCGGGGGGCCAGCCTCCTCCGTTGCACAGCTACGAGCCCTAGCCCATTCCCTCAGGAATGAATCAGAAAAAAAAGTCCTTGTCTTTATCCATAAACATTATATTTTTTGAGGAAGGCTGACAGAATGAGGTAGGAAAAAAACCTTGCAGCGTAACGTCATCCCAACGCGCCGGTAGTCTGACATCATCGGGCCGCGTACTGATCTCGCTAACAGCCCAAGCAGTGAAATGTTTGGCAAAATGATGAATGGGATTACCAAACATCGGCGGCAAGGAAGACAAGTCTGTTTGCAGCTTGCTTGGATCCGGAGAAGGAGCTTGAGGGGTCGGCGCGTCCTGTCAGCGAGTCGAAGCCTTCCTGGATGGTCTCCGCATTCACTGGCGCATCTAAAAAAGGTGGTGTGACGATGTCCCCGGACCAAGCAGAGTCGATGGGGACCAGCGAACCCTCGGGACCCCATATCAGACCATCAATCTCCTCGGGAGAATAGCGGAGGGTCTCCGCTTCCATCGCCCTTAGCTCCATCGACGTCTCCTCGTCCAGTTCCTCCATGTCCGCTGTGGGAAAACTTTTTGCTGGCTGTTTTCTGTTGCGGCTGGGTCGCATGTTAATGCGCGGATCGTTTCCCAAAGATGCAGAAGGACCTCCGGAAGCAGTGTGCAGGTAGGAACATTTTTTATTTTCCATAAATCAGTCAGGCAGGAATACAAACATACAGGAAGCGTGCTGATAGCACGGGAAGCTATGGTAAGCTAAAGGAAAAGCTTAGCATGGAACAAGGATGCAATAATCACCAACGTAACTTGTCGCATAAAGCAAACAAAACGGCCAGACCGAGTGTGACCAAAGGCAGGAATAAAAGGCTCTCTGATTAGTGCCCGGGAGCAGGTGAGCGTCCTAAACACTAATCAGAGGCAGGTGAAAATAATCAGCACCCATGGCAACCAAGAAACACAAACCCAGGGGTGCTGAAACAGAACTAAGGGAGTCTTAAACTAAAACAAAACATGATCCGGGCAACAATATCGTCACAATAATAGTATAGTGGTATAATATTATAGTAGTAGTATAATAGTATAGTAGTACAATAGTATAGTATTATGAGGATATAGTAGTAGTATACTAATATAGTAGTAGTATAATAGTGCAGTTGTATAATAATATAGTAGTAGTATAATAGTATAGTACCAAAATAATATAGTAGTAGTATAATTGTATAATAATATAGTAGTTGTATTATAGTATAGTAATATAATATTGTAGTGGCAGGTATAATATTAATATAATTATATTGTAGTAGTATAATAGTTTAGTAATATAATATTGTAGTGGTAGTATAATATTTTAGTAGTATAGAAATCTTCCTCCACTGTTAAAAAGTAATTCCTGCCTGGTGGCTCACATGCATCAGTCACTGACTGGCCTTTATTAACAATCAAATCTAATAATGAAAAAAAGTCAATGTTAATTTAAGAGCAGAGAGATGTCCTTTTGGTGCAGCGTGTGCGCATGAATATTACACTTTTGGATATGAAGCATCTGCTCTCATTGGCCCAAAGATGGCTCAGTAATTACACGCTCAGGTTGGAGATCCCAGAGAAAGCAAAGGCTGATTTGAGTGCTAAAGCAATTCAGACTTTGGACTTTTATTATGTTTGTACTTTTCTACAGAGCCAAGTGAATGTTCCAATAAAACACTCGGGGAAATAAGCAAGTTGCAGGCCTTGGATGGGATTTTTATTGTGTATTTTGTTAAATTCCAATGACGGCGTTGGAAGCATTAATTCCAATAAGTCGCACATTCAAGCCTTCAGATGTTTGTTTTTTTATCAGCCGTAAAGCTTTTTAGGAGTTTTGCGTTAAAATACCTAATTTTCTCATTGAATGACATCATGCTTTTTAAATGACTTGGTACACCTGCATAATGACAATATCATATTATAGTAATACATTATTTGGCGTTACCTGGCAGACGACGGGGAACTGCGAGCGGTGTATGTGGTGGCCGTCGATGCCGAGCGGGAAGACGGCAGCAAGCGCCATCATGCAGCCCGCTGCCGTCATGTTGTTCAGGTAGGGCTGGGAGTTCTGGATGTAGCTGATGGAGAAACATACGAGACAATCCGAGGTGTGAACAGAAAAGCACCATATTGTTTCTTACTGTATAATGCAGGGCTGTCCAAAGTGCGGCCGGTGGGCCATTTTAAAAATACTATAACAAAAAAACCAGACACATTGGAATAAAAGAGCAAACGGTTAATGTAACGACAAAATGTTGCAATATTTAAATAACGCAAAGCTGCCATGCTGGCTGTTTTTACTTTGAAACTGTCATTGATGGGAAAAAATAATACAAACTTATTGACGGATTGCTCTGTAGATTATCTAAAGCAGTAGTTCTCAATCTTTTTTCACCAAGTACCATATTAGAAAACACTTGGCTCTCCGAGTTCCAGCGTAATGTCCAACATTAAAATTCAGTAGCATAGTAGGCCTAAGTATTCATTAAACTCAAGGCAGAGGTTTTATTTAACGAGTATATTTAATATTTTTGGCCACTGTAACATTATTACACACAGTTTGAAGAGTAACACTGTTTAAATATAGGAAAATAAAACACTGTACTTTAATCAAGTGATTCTTTGATGTACCACTAGACAGAGCCCATGTACAAATCACTGATCTCGAGATATAAGCCTTGAAAGTAAAAATAATAATATATAGTCATATATGATTTGTTTTAAACACTTTTATGAGTGGAGGCCCAAAACCTTTAGTCTGATTTTTTTTAAACTGTCTTTGTTGAAAAAATATTAATAAATCAAAAGCAATGTTGTTATGAATTATTTACATATTGAAGGCCCCAATTACTTCACATCAACTATTGCATTTTGAAAAATGTCTTAGGGAAAACATTGCATATTTAGTTTTTGCCAGGTAAAATGGGGTTTCTTTGAAAAAATGGGCAAAAAACATATAGAAAAAATAAAACTTTATGGCAACGGATAGATCTGAAGTTGATCTATAGATATTTAAATGTTGAATGTAAAAAAAAATATATATATATTTTAAACACTTTAATGACCCTTTTGGGTCCCTGTAGCCTTTAGTCTGATTTTGTCTTTAAATGTCAATGTTAAATATTAAAAAACGAATCAAAAGCAATGTTGTTGTATTTGTTTTTTTGTTTTTTTTTACATACTTTAGGCTCCAACTACTTCACATCAAATATTAAATTTTTAAAAAGGTTTTGGCGAAAATACTGCATATTTTGAGTTTTGTAAAAAAGAAAATGGGTTTTCTTTGAAAAAATTGGGAATAAAACATTAAAAAAATGGCAATGGATAAATCTGAAGTTGATCCATAGTATGTCTATTCAACTGGCGCCGAACACCACCCAACTATGCTTGATGAAACCATTCAAACTAGGGTCAATCATGTATGCAGTACATGATGGGGGCAACAGTGTGTTGAGTAGAAAACTACCCATACAACGCTTAACAAATCAAATATATTGCAAAAATCGGACTTTAAACAACGACTGGACAACAAAGTATGAATGTTCTGCTCCAAACAAGTGCTCGAGTCATTGTTTTCTGGCGGACCTTTGAAGTGACGGACACATTGAACCAGACAAGTAAATCCCAACGTGCATCACCAAACTTGGTCAAACATTTGTAAATAGATATTGTGCATAAGATATTTAGTAGGGATGTCCGATAATGGCTTTTTTGCCGATATCCGATATTCCGATATTGTCCAACTCTTAATTACCGATACCAATATATACAGTCGTTGAATTAACACATTATTATGCCTAATTTGGACAACCAGGTATGGTGAAGATAAGGTCCTTTTTAAAAATAATAATAAAATAAGATAAATAAATTTTAAAAAATGTCTTTAATAAAAAAGAAAGTAAAACAATATAAAAACAGTTACATAGGAACTAGTAATTAATGAAAATGAGTAAAATTAACTGTTAAAGGTTAGTACTATTAGTGGACCAGCAGCACGCACAATCATGTGTGCTTACGGACTGTATCCCTGCATACTGTATTGATCTATATTGATATATAATGTAGGAACCAGAATATTAATAACAGAAAGAAACAACCCTTTTGGGTGAATGAGTGTAAATGGGGGAAGGAGGTTTTTTGGGTTGGTGCACTAATTGTAAGTGTATCTTCTGTTTGTTATGTTGATTTAATTAAAAAATAAATAAATAAAAAACCAATACCGATAATAAAAAAACAGATACCGATAATTTCCGATATTACATTTTAAAGCATTTATCGGCCGATAATATCGGTAGGCCGATATTATCGGACATCTCTAATATTTAGTTTTGAATATATTATATTATTGAAATTGCTGACTTTGTGATGTTTTTTGTATTCGTAGTCAGTGTTGGGTTAGTTACTGAAAACCAGTAATGAGTTATAGTTACTAGTTACTTCATTTCAAAAGTAACTCAGTTACTAACTCAGTTACTTACACCAAAAAGTAATGCGTTACTTTGAAAAGTAACTATTTAGTTACTTATTTTTTTCTTTTTTTTAAAAGCTCCCATTAATGCCCTTTAGCCTTCATTTCAGTACTGTTATTGCACTGGAGAATAATACAATGTGTTGATCAACTTGACATGCATTTACATCACTCAACTCTGCTAAGCAATGTGGTCTACATACAACACACAAAGACAAAGATATGTTTCAAAGGCCAAATTGTTTCTGGCCAGAACAAATTGACAAAACTATTTTAAATAGCTGCAACATAATGGCACTTTAACTTGAACTTGAAGTAGATAGGATATTTGATCCAACACACAACTTACATTTACCGTAACTAAAATGTTATTTTCTTTGTGCTCGAAAAAAGAAAAGTATTGAGAATTTCTCCTTGTTAAAAAAATCGACTCTTGGCTTCACCTTGATGTCTTGTTAGTTGTTATGATAGTAGCGTTTATGTGTGTGCGTGTGTGTGTGTGTGTGGCCCTTTAAGATATGACAGCATGTGGGTGAGTGACGTCAGTGAGTGAGTGGGCGAGAGAGGTGAGCGAGCGGCGACAGTGAGTGCTTGCAGGTGCTCTCTCTAGCTTGCTGGATGGCTGCGTCCAATAAAGTCACAAAGTTGCAACAAACCGCCGGCCTCGTCATTCACCCTCAGCTGTAAAGACCACTTCCGGGTAAAGTGAAGGTTGTTAGCCCCGAAGGAACGTCTCCCCTGCGCTCCTCAACTACGGTATGGGACTCCCCCCGCCCCCACCCACACAAAGCACGTACGCCTCTTATTTTCCACCGCAGCGCTGCCACAAAACACACTCAGATCTTCAGTTTCTAGCCGATACTACATAAAAAATAACGTAAAATAACGCAGTAACGCATCATGTAGTAACGGTAACTGAGTTACTGAATATAAAAAATAACGTGTTAGATTACTAGTTACCGCCGAAACTCACGGCGTTACAGTAACGCGTTACTTTGTAACGAGTTAGTCCCAACACTGTTCGTAGTTGTGTTGTTTTTTGTCTGAGAGTAACGATAAAACCTCGTTTAATATATGTACTGCTAAATTTGACCAGTAGAGGGCGACAAGGCTAACAGTGATAAGTCACATACAATTAGAGCTGCAGCTATCAATTATTTTAGTAATCGAGTATCCTATCGAACATCCCGATCGATTAATAGAGTAATCGAATAAATCATATTTTTGCTTAAAAAACAAACAAAAAAAACAACGTTTTTTTTTTTTTTGTCCTGTCCAGCTTCTCAGGCAAATCATATAGTTGATGTAGATACCCATATCGGCTGTACAAATTTACTTTTCAAAAGAGAAGTATAGGATGCTTCTCTTGTTGCCTTATTTGTATTTTGACTTTATTAAATGGATTTATATTATTATTTGGTGCAGCCTAAGGCCATGTCCACACGAACACAGAGAGTTCCAAAAACACATATTTGGGGTTAAAACAATCTCCATCCACACAAGTGTAGTGTCAAAAGTGTCTATGTCAACACACAAACACATACACCTGCTGCCATGCACATATTGTCCAATCAGAAGCCTGAAAAAAGCAGCAATATCTGACTTGGTGCAGCATTACACCTCCTATTATGTTTATTTTGATCGACTTTAGATGTAAAATGACATGTACATTATCTTTAAAACCAGCCTGCACTTACACAGAATCCTGGGAACATTATTAAAGAGCGAATTCACGCCTGTGCTGCTGAAACCCAACACTCATAGAATTATAACGTGTTCAGCAACATGGTGATGTATTACATGTGCAGTCAAGTGTACATTATTTCTAAAATCAGCACGCACTAACGAGCCAAGGAAACCCTTTTGCATGTTTAAGTATTTATATAAAGCACACGGATGTGCGTGTACCGCTGCAAAACTCTCATGGAATTATAAAGCATTTAATCATGGATATAGTGATATGGTACATGTGAAATGAAGTGTATATTGTCTTTAACATCAGTACAAACTACAAGGATGATGCTATTTTTTAGTTGCTTGGCCGCTTTTTACACGCGTGCACGGTCGTGCCCGGCCCCATCTACAAAAATTGAGTCAAGACACGTAAGTTAACTTTATGATTTGTCGTTAAACACGGACTAAAAACTAAATAATGTTGCACCTTTCTTATGACACACAGCAAACAGTCTTGCCTGTCAAAGTTGTCCCATCAGGTGGCGGTTTGACAGCGATCGTATCCAAAACAGCTGACTGTCATTAGCGCTGGCAGGAGTGTCGCAAAACCCAATTTGATGTGTCTTTTTATTAATGTTGAGTGAAAATAGCAGCATGTTTACTTTCAAACATACATTAAGTCCTCTTACAATGTGTTTAAAGGCAGCAAGGCAGTGTTGTTGAGCTTGGAAGTGACAGCGTACAACCGTGATGTCATCACAAGTCCCCGCTGAGTGGAGAGTTTTGGAACTTTACACTTTGGTCTGCGTTTTTAAGGACAAAAGTATGCACCTGCGTTTGGACAAGAGGCCTAAACGCAGAGATAAGTATGCGTTTATTAAGTATTTGTGTTCTGTGACATGGCCTTAACGAGGCAAAATGTTGTAAAAAAAAAACTTATTGACACCTCGACAGCGAAAATTCCTCGAATATATTTTGTAATCGAATTACTCGATTTATTCGAGTAATCGTTTCAGCTCTACATACAATGTTTGGTGTGTGAATGTTGTGTCATTTCTATATGTGTAAACATTTGTAGTTTATTGTGTGAATATATTAACACTAAACCTTCTATTTTATTTATGTAAAATACACAATGGACGTAATACTTTTATGTTTATTTTATCTTTATATTTTCAGTCTTACACTCCTAAATGAAGGAAGAAGTGTAAAGAAATAAAACTAAGGAAGGAAGATCAATCCTCAACAAAAACTGGAGCTTCTGTTTCTTCATACTGTTAACAAGCTGGACATGCTAGAATAGAGTAGCGAGGGCAGAATATTAGATGTATATTGGATGTAGTGTGAAAGCCGATGTGTTTACTTACTTAATTAAGTAAACGCAGTCTCAAAGAAATATAACCTGCGGAGGCACTTTCTGATGAAACATCCACATTTCAATGTCTGGCCCCTGAACCCTTGGGCTCTTAAAACTGCGGTTGAATAGCCCTGCTCTATAGCTACTTAAATGTTAAATGTTATAAAAAAATATTAATATATGACTTATTTGTAACACTTTAATGACTGCGACCCTTTTAAGTCCATGGGGACTTTAACAGTCACCAAAATTGAGGGAAGCCCTTATGGTTTTGAAAATGAAAAATATAAAAAAGGCCCCTGCATGCTTTCATTTTTCAGTGTGCGGCCCTCAATGGAAAATGCTTGGACACCCCTGGTGTAATGTGTCTACACGCACACACGCACGCACTGTGGCGCTGGCATCTGCATCAACATTGGCTACCTGCGAAACAGCTTTAATTACGTTACATAGCAAGAATGCAGGATTGTCAGCACACTAAAAGAAAAGATTGCACATTGCCATGCAAGAGCAGCAGCTGGCTTTCTTGGTGCATTTTGGGGCATATTACAAAGTATAAACAACCGAGTACGCCAAACTAAAGTAGCAAACTATATTGTTTGCTGTTAATTTAAGGAAGGCAGACTGCTAATCAAACTCCCACAGAGTCAGCCAGCGACATCGACATTCCTGCTGAAAAATGGATTCAACTAAGCAAACAAAGTGAGAATCTTCCTATTGCATTGTTTTAAACAGCCACAGTGTATCCCCCTGGGCATCCTCCTTGTATGAAAGTTGCTCAACAGAACAGTATCAACAACAAGGTTAGATTAAATGAATCGATGAAAGTGTCGCATATTTTGGGACATTTTCTGCTCATTACAAATTTAAGGGCTCTTCAACTAAATTGTTCTGGGGGGCAAATGTTCAGAGACCAAAGGACCAGAAACCTTATCTCTTGACTTTTTATTTTTATTAAGTGAACACTGTCAATGCTAGACTCCCACTTTCACATCTTTACTACACCAAATGAATCATGTAGTCATAAATAAAGCTATACATCCAATCTAACGCAATATTTTCACACTGGTCAAAGATCTGCTAGACAACAGGAATGTTACTGTTTTTAAGGACATACAAAAAAACACAGGTCAACAATATTCTATACAACAGGAGGGATCTGCTGTTTTTAAGAATCCACTGAAAAAACACTGGTCAATGATCATCTATACCAGTGGTTCTCAAATGGGGGTACGCGTACCCCTGGGGGTACTTGAAGGTATGCCAAGGGGTACGTGAGATTTTTTTTAAATATTCTAATAATAGCAATAATTCAAAAATCCTCTTTAAATATAAATAAAAACCTATCTTTTTTTTCAAATAGTTCAAGAAAGACCTCTACAAATGAGCAATATTTTGCACTGTTATACAATTTAATAAATCAGAAACTGATGACATAGTGCTGTATTTTACTTCTCTATCTCTTTTTTTCAACCAAAAATGCTTTGCTCTGATTAGGGGGTACTTGAATTAAAACAATTTTCACAGGGGGTACATCACTGAAAAAAGGTTGAGAAGCAATGATCTATACGACAGAAGTGATCTGATGTTTTAAAAGACGACTGCAAAGACATCAAATATCCTCTTTATGACAGGATGTTCTGCTGTTTTTAAGGACTACTGCAAAAATAATGGTCAAATATTTTTTTTTATATGACAGAAGTGTTCTGATGTTTTAATGACTCCTGCAAAAACAGTCAAAAATCCTTAATATGACAGGAGTGATCTAATGTTTTTAAGGACTACTGCAAAAACAGTCAAAGATCCTCTATATGACAAGGGTGATCTAATGTTTTTAAGGACTACTGCAATACAGTCAAAGATCATCTATATGACAAAGAGTGATCTAATGTTTTTAAGGACTACTGCAAAACACTGGTAAAGATCCATTATATAACAGGAGTTTTCTGATGTTTTTAAGGACGTACTGCAAAAACAATAGTCAAAGATATTTTATATGACAGAATTGCTGTGGCGTTTTTAAGGACTACTGCAAAAACACTAGTCAAAGATCCTCTATATGACAGAAGTGATCTGATGTTTTAAAAAACTACAGCAAAAACAGTCAAAGATCATTTACATAACAAGAGTGATCTGATGTTTTTAAGGACTACTGTAACAACAGTAGTCAACGATCCTTTATACAACGGGAATTTTCTGATGTTTTTAAGGACCTACTGCAAAAACAATAGTCAAATATCTTTTTTATGACAGAAGTGCTCTGCTGTTTTTAAGGGCTACTGCAAAAACACTAGTCAAAGATCCTCTATATGACAAGAGTGTTCTGATGTTTTAAGGACTACTGCGAAACCGTCAAAGGTCCTCTGTATGACACGAGTGCTCTGCTATTTTTAAGGACCTACTGCAAAAACACTAGTTAAAGATCCTCTATATGACAAAGAGTGATCTAATGTTTTTAAGGACGACTGCAAAAACAGTCAAAGATCCTTTGCTATGCTGTTTTAGAGAATCTTTGACAAATATGCTGGCCGGTCCCAAGTTTTAATCAGAAATACTTTAATAATCCCAAAGGGAAATTAAGATCTGAAACTGAACTGACCCGGGGTCCCTCGGTTGAAAAGCACTGGGTTTATTCTCTCACTGTACCAACTTTTAAATTCATCTTGCCCTTAAACATAACTGATGTTAGCAAAGCAGTTTGAAAAACGGACCGTTCTTTATTTTTCTCAAGCTGCTGCGTCTCCCAGGAGAGGGCATTGCATCCCTCACACTGGCCTGGATTAAACTAAGCAAATAGTTTTTTTTTGCGATGACTGCAAAGGCCTCGTTTCAGACCACTATTACTACTCTGTTTCCCTCAATGCATCTTGCACTTATTAATGATATGATGTAATTTAAAAGTTACTCAACAAAGCAATCAAGTTTAGGTCAGTTGGTGAAAGTGTTGCAGCCATCATGCTAAGCGACCACGATACAACTCTGCAGGTGGCGCCGTAAAGATCTGGACTTTTTTCTTTCCTGATGACTTATTTTTGTGAGAGTGGTCTCGGCCAGTGATTCCCATCTCGTGGTACGCCAAAGAATCACTTGATTAAAGTACAATGTTTTATTTTCCTATATTCAGTGTTACTGTTTAAACTGTGTGTGATGTTACAGTGGCCAAAATTATATATTAGTGGAATGAAACATCTTGTTTTTAATGAATACTAGGGCCTACTACGCTACTGTATTTTAATGTTGGTACATGGAGAGCCAAGTGTTATTCTGATGAAAACAGCTTGAGAACCACTGGTGTAGGCGAAATTATGATTATTTTCATACATACATAGACCATCACAGAGTCCAGACCTAAACCTAGCAAAATACTTTCCCATAGAGACCTGAGACTGCAGGCAATCAGGTCTGTAAACATGTCACAAATTAGCGTCATTAGATCACATAACCATTTCTGACAAGCTTAAACTGTCCAATTGGTTAAATTGATCGCCGTCTGTGTGTGTGTTTAAACTCGGAGCAGCCTAATGGAAACATCCGATTTGATCCAACTGATTCCGGCCTGTCGAGCTGTTTCTTGTGTGAAATTGTGTGTGAAATCTCATCAAAGCCTCTGGAGGAAGAAACTCCTGAAAGCTTCTGATGAGCTTACCCACTTATTGGACCTGAGACGGCTCTGACCAGGTCAAACATAAATATAGCATGTCAGGAAGCCCACGTGGATTACAACCACAAGTCCTACGGTCTTCAAAAGGCATTTAAAAAAAAAAAAGATTTCAGTCTGGGGCCGCTCAATACTAGCTCAGCCACACTGAAGCTAGCCGCTAGTTTGTGAACTCTGAGGTCAACAATGGATTGAAATGAGGTTGGATCTCTGCTCAGTACTTCTTTTTCCCCAACTTTGACTAGCATCACATCCTGCAGGACCCCGCAGCAGCCTCTCAAACTGGCACATCGCAGACTTAGACATCTCCCGTCCGTTCTTACCGCACGTTGCCGTTGTAGATGTTGAAGGTCAGACACACGATGCCCAGCAGGATGCCCAGGCCGGCGAAGACCGACACGGCGGCAAACAGCTTCTGCGACAAGAAGCGGTACTGTTCTTTCACCACGGTCCGGTCCGCTGGTGGCCCCGCCCCTGAAAGGAGACACATTACCATTATATTTTTATTACAACAAGAGTAGTAGACATTATCCGTGGTAATCCCAACACAGTAAAAAACATTACTATCGTTAATACCACAACAGTACATAACAATTGCTAATATCACAACAGGAGAAAACATTACCATCGGTAATACCACAACGAAAGATTATAATTGCTAATACCCCAACAGTAGAAAATATTCCTATTGGTAAAACCACAACAGTAGAAAACATTACCATCTATAATACTACTGTCATGTCTGGGATCATGTTTTGTTTAAGTTATGTTCTGCTTGGTTTTGACTCTTTTTAGTTCCTGATTTTTCACTCCCTTGTCTTGTTTCCATGGTTACCCATTAGTTTCACCTGTTTCACGTTTGGACTCATTGTGCACTCTTGTTTGTTTTGTCACCATAGCAAGCCATTAGTTTTCACCTGTCCTCACGACTCACGCACCTGTCTTTAATCATGTCTTCACTATTTAAGCCCGTAGTTGCCAGGCAATCAGCCTGGCGACATCACACTCTCGATATACCCCTGACACTCTTGATACCATCGTTCATGCTGCTCTTTGCTTCCGCAAGTAAGTTGTGTTTATTTATGCCACAGTTAGTGTCTTTTGTTTTGCCATGTTCATAGTTATGCATAGTCCAAGTTTTTGTTCCCTGCGTTAAGTTTTGTGCCTCCACTGTGAGCGCCTTTTTTTTGTTCCTTTTTTGAGTGTTAAAATTAAAAATGTATTTACCTTCACGCCATGTCCGGTCCAAATCCTTTGCACCATGGGAAAACAGACCACGCCAAAGTCCACGCCCTGACAACTACAACTGTAGAAAACATTACCATCGGTAATATCGCAACAGAATATAACAATTGCTAATATCACACGAGCAGAAAACATTACTATCGGTAATACCACAACAGTGCATAACAATTGTTAATAGCGCAACAGTAGAAAACATTACCGTCAAAAATACCAAGACAGTAGAAAATATTACTATTGTTAATACCACAACAGTAGAAAACATTACTATTTGTAATACCACAACAGTAGAAAACATTACCATCGGTGATACCGCTACAGAATATAACAATTGCTATCACACAAGTAGAAAACATTACTATGGGTAATACCGCAACAGTATATAACAAATGTTAGTACCATTGTTAATACAAAACCCAAAACCGGTGAAGTTGGCCCATTGTGTAATTCGTAAATAAAAACAGAATACAATGATTTGCAAATTATTTTCAACTTATATTCAAGTAAATAGACAGCAAGACAAGATATTTAATGTTCGAACTGAGAAACTTATTTTTTCTTTCTTTTATTTATTTTCCTCTTTGTTCCGGAGGACACAACGTCCACAGTTTCCAAAAACAATTTGAAATGTGGACTCGTCTGACCACAGAACACTTTTCCACTTTGCATCAGTCCATCTTAGATGAGCTCGGGCCCAGCGAAGCCGGCGGCGTTTCTGGGTGTTGTTGATAAATGGCTTTCGCTTTGCATAGCAGAGTTTTAACTTGCACTTACAGATGTAGCGACAAACTGTAGTTACTGACAGTGGTTTTCTGAAGTGTTCCTGAACCCATGTGGTGATATCCTTTACAGGTGATGTCGCTTTTTGATGCAGCTGAGGGATCGAAGGTCACGGGCATTCAATGTTACGTGCAGTGATTTCTTCCGATTCTCTGAACCTTTTGATGGTATTATGGACCGTAGATGGTGAAATCCCTAAAATTCCTTGCAATAGCTCATTGAGAAATGTTGTTCTGAAACTGTTCGACAATTTGCTCAAATATTTGTTCACAAAGTGGTGACCCTCACCCCATCCTCGTTTGTGAATGACTGAGCATTTCATGGAAGCTGCTTTTATACCCAATCATGGCACCCACCTGTTCCCAATTAGCCTGTTCACCTGTGGGATGTTCCAAATAAGTGTTTGATGAGCATTCCTCAACTTTCTCAGTCTTTTTTGCCACTTGTGCCAGCTTTTTTTAAACATGCTGCAGGCATCGAATTTCAAATGAGCTAATATTTGCAAAAAATAAAGTTTTCCAGTTCGAATGTTAAGTATCTTGTCTTTGCAGTCTATTCATTTGAATATAGGTTGAAAATGATTTGCAAATCATTGTATTCTGTTTTTATTTACGATTTACACAACGTGCCAACTTTTCGGGTTTGTACCACAACAGTAGAAAACATTACCATCTATTATACTACAACTGTAGAAAATTTTACCATGGGTAATACTGCAACAGAATATAAACATTGCTAATGCCACAACAGGAGAAAACATTACTATCGGTAATACCGCAACAGTACATAACAATTGTTAATACCACAACTGTAGCAAATATTACCGTCAGAATTACCACAACAGTACATAACAACTGTTGGTACCACAATTGTTTGTTGCGCTACGATAGGAAACATTACCATTGTTAATACGACAACAGTAGAAAACATTACCATCTATAATATAACTGTAGAAAACATTAGCATCGGCAATACCGCAACAGTACGTAACGATTGTTAATACCACATCTGTAGCAAATATTACCGTCGGTAATACCACAACAGTACCAGTGGCGTGCAGTCACTAGAGGCAGGGGAGGCACGGCCTCACCTGCCATCATGGAAAGAAAAAAAAAAAGTAAAAAGAAAAAAAATTAATTAAATTGTTATATGTATCCAGTGATTTTACTAAAGTTATTTTCCATTTAACTTCACCGGTTTTAGATTATTTTTATTTTTATTTTCACATTTGCCGTTCAAATACTGAGAAAAGACGGTGCGGTGATCAGCAGCCAGTTAAGGCACGTCACTGTGTTGTGCCTCAACATGGATTGTGCACAATGACTCGGCTAACTGCTGGCCTGCTGTGCAGTGAGACCGTATTGCTATATTAATTATATTATACATTTTCATAGTTTAGTTAGCTGAGGTATATAATGTACAGTGTATTTTGTCAACAACTGTATGTGTGTAACGTATTTCTTGTGCTGAGCGATCATAAAACTGGAGGCTCGTCTCATAACCCCGCCTCCTGGTGCCAAGCACCTCCGCCACAGAATGCACCGCCCGACGGGAGCGCCACACCAACCAAAGCCCACACCCAAACCCTCCACATGCAAGACCGAATCCACCCAAAAAAAGTCACTTAACAAGAAGCCAAAAAGTGCAAAAACAACAATGCTCGCGCGGCGAACAGGGAAGAATGCTGGTATGAGCTTTTAAACATAACCCGTTAACTGCTGCCAATCAAATGGTGAATAAGATACTCTTTAGGGTTCATATGTTTGTAAATCTGACTGTGATGAAGTCAGTGCCTCACCTGACATGAACCTCACCGCACGCCACTGAACAGTACATAACAATTGTTAGTAGCGCTACAGTCGAAAACATTGCCATTGTTGATACCACAAAAGTAGAAAACAGTACCATCGGTAATACCGCAACAGTACATAACAATTGCTATTACCATAACAGTAGAAAACATTACCATCGGAAATACCACAACAGTATAAAAAAATTGTTGGTATTACAACAGAAGATAACATTATCATTGTGAAAGGGGAATTGCACAATTTTTAAAATGTTGCCTATCATTCACAATCCTTATGTAAGACAAGAACACATCTTATTTTTATGCATTCGAATTCATAAAATACGGCTAGTACGAGGTGGCTAACAATGCAGCTAATGGGAGTGCTCTGTTGCACCCAAATATCATCCAAAAATCGCCAACAGTACTCCGTTTACGTGTCATAACTTCATTTTAACCAATTATTATTATTATTAAGCACTAACGCCGAGGCACTACTTTTAGAGGCGCTGTGATCACAGAACGCTAACTAGCTTATGCTGCTATATTGAAATACTGAGCGGTGAGCTGCTGCATCGCCTTTGAGTTTGTGAAAGTTATTTTTAGATTATAAATTATGCCTCTCATTCATTGAGCCCAAACCCGGAGATGATGGGAAAGACAAAAAGACACTTGTTTTTTTCTTTTGTTTTTGTTTTTTTTACCTGCATGAGGATTGTAATTAATTATTCATCTAAACAGGAATATACAAACATCCCAATCAGTCAGCATCTCAGTGAGAGCAGACATTGTGCAGTAAGTAATTGTTATTTTTATGTTCGTAGTTTGTATATCTTGTTTAGCACTTTTTAATACTGCTACATGTTGGATCTGATTAGCACACAGATTCTCAAACTTGTAACTTATCCTCCTTATATTCAGCCTAAAAAAAAATAAGATTCTGGTTCATCATTTGTCCCAAAGCAGTATGCTAAAAATGATACGTAAAAAAATGTGCCCGTTAATACATAACTTACAGCGTGTATATACCGTATTTTCCGCACTATAAGGCGCACCGGATTATAAGGCGCACCTTCAATGAATGGCATATTTCAAAACTTTGTTCATATATAAGGCGCACCGGATTATAAGGCACACCTATGCACCCATTAGATGGAGCTGCGCTAAAGGGAATGTCAACAAACAGTCAGGTCAGTCAAACTTTATTAATAGATTACAAACCAGCGTTCTGACAACTCTGTTCACTCCCAAAATGAATAAACAGCGGTTTTATTATTTTCCCTGAGGTAAAGTCAGTGACGTGGTGTTTTGTTTATCTTTTAACAACAGCAAGGTATAACATGTAGTGCAACATTTATATCCCATCGTGGAAGGGAAAGCTCACTTTATGAAGTTATTCCTCAGCCACGAATCCCTCAAATTCTTCTTCTTCAGTGTCCGAATTAAACGCCATTGATTCGTTTATGTTAAATTCTCTCGCTGCTGCTCTATTCCCGTGTTTTACTGCATGACTGATCGTCTTAAGTTTAAACTCTGCGTCGTAAGCGTGTCTCTTAATAGGAGCCATTTTTGGGTTAGAAGCGCTTCTTCTTCTACGGGGGAAAATGAAGTCGGCGGCTGTGTCACGCCAATTTTCTTCCCATTACAAAAACCTTCCTATCCCCCATTTACTTCCGGGGTCATTTCCTCTTACGTCATTTCCTCTTACGTCATTGACAGCGATCGATAGCACTGCCCGTCGCTGTTTTTTTTTTAAAAATTTTATAATATAGCGTTAACAAAACGTCTGTATTAATCGGACAAGTATTAATCGGACAAATTAATTAGAGGATATTCCTGACTGCACATTTGACTCGTAGACATATGCGGAAATGAATAACAGTGTACAATAAGTTAATTCATTATCAATCAACATTATCAAACTTTATTAAAACTAAATGTATTCGTTAAATTCAGTTTTTTTTAGTTCTCTGTGTAAGTGAACTAAATTAAAATGACATTTATGTGCACATATGTACCTCAGTGAAGTCAGATGACATTTAACATTATTATATATTAATTAATATTAGTGAAATTGTTACGGCTCAGACCCCTGCCATCCATGCACACCTTGGGACACGCCCACGGCCGCGCAAATCCAGGGACGCGCCGCGCGCGTCTCCGCCCTGCAGCAGCCGCCAGCTGCAAACACTCACCGGCTATCTGCACACCTGATATTGATGAGAGCGTGCCGGATAAAGGCAGGGTGGACCCAAGGATCGGCGCGGGAACTTAGTTTTCTCCTGGTGTACAGTAAGCGACTACCTTTAGACTCTCTCCTTGTTTCCGCTCCGTGCCTTGACCCCCTGTCTTCTCCCGTGTGCCCGCAGTGTTTTGCCTTCCCGGATCTCGACCACCTCGCATGGACTTGAACTCTGACGCTCCTCTCAGCCCCACGGACCCCGCTTGTATCCCGGATCATCTGCCTGCCCCCTGGACTTCCTCGTATCTCTTCAACACTTTGGTAACACACATTCCAGTTAAATACTACACATAGTCTTACACCATACACACCCTTGGATCTAGTTCACACTCCATTTCCTTAGTTTATTAAATTAGTATTGTTTGTTACTATTATATATATTGAATATTTATATACAGGTAAAAGCCAGTAAATTAGAATATTTTGAAAAACTTGATTTATTTCAGTAATTGCATTCAAAAGGTGTAACTTGTACATTATATTTATTCATTGCACACAGACTGATGCATTCAAATGTTTATTTCATTTAATTTTGATGATTTGAAGTGGCAACAAATGAAAATCCAAAATTCCGTGTGTCACAAAATTAGAATATTACTCAAAGCTAATACAAAAAAGGGATTTTTAGAAATGTTGGCCAACTGAAAAGTATGAAAATGAAAAATATGAGCATGTACAATACTCAATACTTGGTTGGAGCTCCTTTTGCCTCAATTACTGCGTTAATGCGGCGTGGCATGGAGTCGATGAGTTTCTGGCACTGCTCAGGTGTTATGAGAGCCCAGGTTGCTCTGATAGTGGCCTTCAACTCTTCTGCGTTTTTGGGTCTGGCATTCTGCATCTTCCTTTTCACAATACCCCACAGATTTTCTATGGGGCTAAGGTCAGGGGAGTTGGCGGGCCAATTTAGAACAGAAATACCATTAGCGCAGCTCCATCTAATGGGTGCATAGGTGTGCCTTATAATCCGGTGCGCCTTATATATGAACAAAGTTTTGAAATATGCCATTCATTGAAGGTGCGCCTTATAATCCGGTGCGCCTTATAGTGCGGAAAATACGGTATATACACGCTGTAAGTTATGTATTAACGGGCATGGTATTTCAGGCACGGGTAGATTTTGCGCTGTGTGCAGGCGCCAAGTCCTGTTGGAACTTGAAATCTCCATCTCCATAGAGCAGGTCAGCAGCAGGAAGCATGAAGTGCTATAAAACTTGCTGGTAGACGGCTGCGTTGACCCTGGATCTCAGGAAACAGAGTGGACCGACACCAGCAGATGACATGGCACCCCAAACCATCACTGATGGTGGAAACGAAAGCAAATTTTGCATTTCCTTTGGAAATCGAGGTCCCAGAGTCTGGAGGAAGACAGGAGAGGCACAGGATCCACGTTGCCTGAAGTCTAGTGTAAAGTTTCCACCATCAGTGATGGTTTGGGGTGCCATGTCATCTGCTGGTGTCGGTCCACTCTGTTTCCTGAGCTCCAGGGTCAACGCAGCCGTCTACCAGCAAGTTTTAGAGCACTTCATGCTTCCTGCTGCTGACCTGCTCTATGGAGATGGAGATTTCAAGTTCCAACAGGACTTGGCGCCTGCACACAGCGCAAAATCTACCCGTGCCTGGTTTACGGACCATGGTATTTCTGTTCTAAATTGGCCCGCCAACTCCCCTGACCTTAGCCCCATAGAAAATCTGTGGGGTATTGTGAAAAGGAAGATGCAGAATGCCAGACCCAAAAACGCAGAAGAGTTGAAGGCCACTATCAGAGCAACCTGGGCTCTCATAACACCTGAGCAGTGCCAGAAACTCATCGACTCCATGCCACGCCGCATTAACGCAGTAATTGAGGCAAAAGGAGCTCCAACCAAGTATTGAGTATTGTACATGCTCATATTTTTCATTTTCATACTTTTCAGTTGGCCAACATTTCTAAAAATCCCTTTTTTGTATTAGCTTTGAGTAATATTCTAATTTTGTGACACACGGAATTTTGGATTTTCATTTGTTGCCACTTCAAATCATCAAAATTAAATGAAATAAACATTTGAATGCATCAGTCTGTGTGCAATGAATAAATATAATGTACAAGTTACACCTTTTGAATGCAATTACTGAAATAAATCAAGTTTTTCAAAATATTCTAATTTACTGGCTTTTACCTGTATATATAATAAATAATTGTACATACTGCCCCCTGGTGCCTGTTTGCCGTCACCTCCCCTTAGTAAACCATAACAGAAATGGCTTCAACAATAATGTTGATTTAAAGTACAGACATTTAATATTTTTTGCACGTTACCACGAAGACAGAAGTTCCCAGCAGCGGCCCTAACACTCCGCTTGAAATGTTTCGGAGCCTGCTGGTGTTTGACATAAGTCCGCTGGGAAAGATAAAGACAAATATCATTCAGTGACACCACCATTTTCAGGAGATTTGGATTCTATCTCAGTGCAGGCATGTGATTTGACCACAATGAAAAAGACTGAAAAAAATTCCGGGGGTCTGGGGGACGAAGGCCCTGGTGGGGGGACAAGGGGGGCAACGCCCCCCGAAGCTCCTGGTTTTTCACCAATTTAACATGCTAAAATTAACAAAGACAGCACCATTTGAAGAAAATATTTTAGTGTTTAAAGACATGAAAACATCATTAATAGAACATACATAACCCAATTATCCTAATGAATCACTGTATATGGTTCAGTCCCAACAGTATTTAGGCACTAATATTTACATCTTGTGTTCATTTCACATCCACAGGTGTCACATTGATCAGTGTTATTATCCACAGTTTATTTACAGTATTACCACATTACTTCAGTTCATGTAATGTAAACATTTCATTCTTTTCGCCAAAATAGGACATACATTTATGAAAATAATTAAACATGTTTAGTATTGTTTACTCATATTTGAAAATAGGAAATAATAATAATGTGGGGACACTGACATATTGATAGATAGATAGTACTTTATTGATTCCTTCAGGAGAATTGCATGAAACAAGTGTAAAAATATTTACCTTCAAGATTGGTACACCACTGACAATAGTTTCAACAGACTACATAAGAACTTAATATTACAAAATAGTATTATATGCAAATTTATTTCAAATAAATTGTTAACTGGAATCAATAATGCGACTCTTTGAATTTCTGTAATTTCATATATTTTCACGTGGCTTTTTATTTTTAGAAAAACCCATTTATATTTCGCTAAGAAATAATTGGTTAATATTTAAAACAAACATGCGTATTTCGCAAGCAAATATTTTTTATCTTACCTCATCATTAACAACCCTGTCTGCAACTGAAGTGGGTAGATCTTTCCTCTCGATGTCTACGGCAGTTGTCGATGTAAACAAAAGATGAAGTCCGTAAGGTTTGCTCACTTTCGGTTGACATCCAAGAGTACCAGCTAGTGAAAAGTTTGTTTTCCTTGCTTCAAGTTGTTTCATATGTTTTTGGCGTTTCGCATGTACTTCCAAAGCCTTGAAACCTCGTGATCCATAGTCAATATTATCATGACACCACGTGCACAAAACCTTTCCGGGACGATCGATTTTCCGAATAAAATCACCGAACAAAGTCGTAACTTTCTTCTTCCTAACAGTATCAGTGATTTCCCTTTCCATCCAGTCCCATCGAAACTTATTTTTGACATGTTTATCAATTTATTTTACTCGTAAAGCGTCCTTTCTCTCGAGAACCGACATTGTTTACATATGGAAAATGGCCGTATAGTAACCATTATGAATGATGACGTTATTAACGTCATCATTCATAACAGATGTCCTGATTGGTCACAAGGAACATATCGACCAATCAACTACGGCGTAATATAAACTACGTCTCGAATCTTGATTTAGGATCGGAAAAAAAACGTAAAAACGGGAGATAATTTTTTTTTTTCTCCCCGAGATTAAAAAAGACGGAATTCCGACTTTAGACGGAAAAATCACATGCCTGTCAGTGACACCACCATTTTCAGGAGATTTGGATTCTATCGATCGCTGTCGATGACGTAAGAGGAAATGACGTAAGTAAGAGGAAATGACCTAAGAGGAAATGACCCCGGAAGTAAATGGGGGATAGGAAGGTTTTTGTAATGGGAAGAAAATTGGCGTGACAGCTGCTTACTGTAGAGAAGAAGCGCTTCTTCTTCTACGGGGGAAAAAGAAGTTGGCGGCTGCTTACCGTAGTTGCGAGACCTAAACTTTATGAAAATGAAGTTTAGGTTTGTTGTGGCTCAATATTGGTCCATATTTAAGGCGCAACGGATTATAAGGCGCACTGTTCAGCTTTTGAGAAAATTGGAGGTTTTTAGGTGCGCCTTATAGTGCGGAAAATACGGTAAAACATTGGATGGTTTTATAGAGGAAATAGATTGAATCCCCATTACCGCCATTGTTAGCTGACTCTTGCTCGCCTTTTTTTTTTTTTTTACAAATTAGAATGTATTAAAAAAATTAAAAACATATGTGTTGTTTCATAAAATGATTGTATGAGGATCTACTATACTATTTTAACTTCTTTCTGCTCCTTTTCATTCATAATTTACTTTATGTTTAATTGTATTTTTCTTCCTTTGTTTGATTTTTTATGAATGAAAATGAACTGAACTGAAATGTGGCAGCACGGTGGTAGAGGGGTTAGTGCATCTGCCTCACAATACGAAGGTCCTGGGTTCGACCCTGGATCTTTTTGTGTGGAGTTTGCATGTTCTCCCCGTGACTACGGGGGTTCCCTCCGGGTACTCCGGCTTCCTCCCACCTCCAAAGACATGCACCTGGGGATAGGTTGTTTGGCAACACTAAATTTGCCCTAGTGTGTGAATGTGAGTGTGAATGTTGTCTGTCTATCTGTGTTGGCCCTGCGATGAGGTGGCGACTTGTCCAGGGTGTACACCGCCTTCCGCCCGATTGTAGCTGAGATAGGCTCCAGCGCCCCCCGCAACCCCGAAGGGAATAAGCGGTAGAAAATGGATGGATGGATGGAACTGAAATGTGAATGATAGGCAAAAAATGCAGTTTCCCTTTAATACCGCAAATGTAGAAAACAGTAAATAACATTACCACCGTTAAAACCACAAAATTAAATAGTAAAGCAGAAGTTGTGGTTTTGGATCAGCCACAACGGTTGAACACACTGTTTTTCTATGAAAGTAAATAAAAGATTCTAAAAATGAAGGCCAACATAATTTCAGGGACTTTGTGTTATCCCTCTGGAAGGGTTTGCACATTTTGTTGTGAAACTTGCATTCATCCTCAACTAGTAATGTTTGATTCTAAAATACTCCGTTATCATCACCCATATGTATTATTACCAAACCTGCGTATTAATAATCACTATTTCATCAGAGAGAATATTTATGAAGTTAACACACCGTGTCCTTTTTTTAATAACAAATTAATTATTGGGGGCACAACAACAGTGTCTCTCTCCGTGAGCAGCCATCTTTGTTGTAAATTAAAAGCGGCGAGACTCCAAGAGTTAACAGCAGAATGATTCAGTCGTGCTGCAGCTTCTAACCAGAGGATTGCTCACTAATGAAGGTTCGAGAAGGGCCAGATGGACCAGGAGGAACTTGTTTTTCTTCGACACCCCCTCCTCCTCTACAGAGTCAGACCGACCACATGTGTGACGCCCTGCAGAGGTGTGTGTGTGTGTGTGTGTGTCTTTAAAAAACATCTCATGCTATACAACTGACAGAAATGTACGGAGATGCATGGTGTGTGTGTGTGTGTGTGTATATGTGTGTGCGCGCGTGTGCGTGTGCGTGTGTGAGAGAGCAATTGAGGTAGACAGCTTGAGAGAGTGAGAGAGTGTGTGTGTATTTGAGAGACATTTTGGGTGAGACAGCACCTGCGTGTATGCTGGTGTGAGTTAGATGGATAGAAATTGGGCAAAAATGTGTGTGTCTGTGTGCGTTAGTGAGAGAGAGATAGAGAAACTGGGTGAGAATATGAGTATGCGTGTGCGCGTGTGTAAGGAAGAAAGACAGAAATTGGGTAGGAATATGTGTGTACAGGATGTGCGAATATAAGTGTGGGTTTGTGTCTGTTGAAGAGATAGAAGTGTGTGTGTGTGTGTATGTGTGCGCGTGTGAGACAGCCCCCCAAGAAGCTAGATAGAAATTGGGTGACAGTGTGAGTGTGTGTGTGTGTGTTTGTGTGTGTGTGTGTGTGTAAGAGAGACAGATAGAAATTAGGTGAGAACACGTGTGTGTGTGTGTGCGTGTGCGTGTGTGAGAGCGCCACGTGAAGCTGATGTGTAAGATGTCAGCGGAGGGCGTCGGAATGTTGCCCCCCCGGGGGTCATGGGGTGTCAGGACACTGTGCGGAGACGTCACTGTGGCAACACAGCTGAAGTTTCAGCGGCGCCATCTGCCTGACTGGTGACAAAATCAACTCGCCACATTGCCGCGTGACATGTGACACAAAAGGCCTGCTACCCGGTCTTTTTTTTTTTTTTTTGAAGATTTCTTCTTAACACCGAAATTGTTTCTGCTTTATGAAGCTGAGGACGGCTTCACACCTCCACATGACCTCCATGCCGGTGTAATATCAGCTCACACTTTCTATTGATAGCGACTTGTGTTCACTAAGTGTGCAGGTGTTCAACACCTGGCGTGAGAATAACAACTTGGAACTTCCCGTCTCACACATTTAGCGGCGCTCATGCATGAAGGTCTAAATCAGGGGTGTCCAAACATTTTGCCTCTGAGGGCCAAAAGCGATTTTTACCATGTAACAGCACCACAAGTGAGGAATTTAGCCTCATACCGCCCTAGACAGTAGAAAGGGGATTCATATGGACCCGTTGGTCACGGTTTACCTGACACATGAAATGTGACAGTTGGGGGGGTGGGTGAGGGGGGGTGGTTCACTGTCCACTTTAGCCGCCAGATGGCAGTGGAGTGTTGAATATCTTAAAATGTGTTTTGTGGCAATTCCAACTTTGATCAAAGCGCCAGTTGCTATGTAGAGTGACACTTTCCATCATTTTCAGCAGACTGCATTGCCAAAGGATAAAGAAAAAACCTTTCCTCTCATGTGCGATCCACCCAGGAATGGGGCCATATGAATCCCTCCCCTACTGTATAACTATAAGGTAGTAGAGATTGTCAATTGCCTAATTCAGTTTACCACAACTCTGCCTCATGTACATATTTTCAACCTCAAAACATTGAAGGGGTGTCAAAAAAAAAAATGTTCTAATTAATCCCAATTCTTATTTGTAACGATTCTTAATTGATTAAAAAAATAAAAATGTGTTTAAAAATTTTTTTCAAAAATAAATACAAATAAAAATAATAATAATATATATATATATATCATACTTGCCAACCCTCCCGTTTTTAGCGGGAGAATCCTGATATTCAGCGCCTCTCCCGACAACCTCCCGACAGAGATTTTCTCCCGACAAACTCCCTGTATTCAGCCGGAGCTGGAGGCCACGCCCCCCCCCAAAAAAGTCTGCCGCAGCTGCGATTGGACCTGACCAGCCTCCGGGTACAAGTACTGGAGTACCAATTGCTTGCCAGGGAAGATCTTCCCCAGGAAGCAAGGATTGACCGGTTTTGGGCCATGCTAGGGAGAGATGGAAGATTCCACACTCTCGTGCATTTGATGAAAGCACTTTTGTGCGTGCCACACAGCAATGCATCATCAGAGAGGGTGTTCAGCATGGTTAGAAAAATAGTGACAGAGAATAGAAAGAGGATGGACAATTCAACCCTTAACAAAGCATTGTAAGTACAACAATGAGTAGATGAGTGTTGTGTGTGTATATGTGTAAATAAATGAACACTAAAATTCAAGTATTTATTTTATTTATTTATATAATAAAATTAAAAATAATAATATATATATATATATAGCTAGAATTCACTGAAAGTCATGTTTATATATATATATATATATATATATATATATATATATATATATATATATATATATATATATATATATATATATGAAATACTTGAGTTGGTGAATTCTAGCTGTAAATATACTCTCCTCTTAACCACGCCCCTAACCACGCCCCCGCCCTAACCACGCCCCCCACCTCCCGATATTGGCGGTCTCAAGGTTGGCAAGTATGATATATATATATACAGTATATATATATATATTTATATATATGTTTGTTTGTTTTTATCCGTCCTTTCCAGCCACTCAGGCTAATCATATTGTTGATGTAGATGATCAATCTGCAGATTGACTTTAGAAAAGAGAAATGTTGAATACTTCTCTTGTTGACTTATTTGTATTTGACTTCACTAAATGTTTGGGTAGATTTTGTTTTAAAACAAAACCAAGTTTATTTTAAGTAATAGAGAAATGTATTAGAGCTGTTTATCTACTGTATGGAAGAATGTTTATAAAAAATTTACATTGTGAATCGAAAATTTAGATTTCATTCTGAATCGAATCGTTACCAAATGAATTGTGTGGTGCTCAAACATTCACAACCCTATGAAAGCTAATTTTCAACAGATTTTGCCATTTCCAGGTGTTGTTCTGAAACCAGCTCCTCTTGGTATTTTATCCGATTGCTTTCAAACTTTACCCAGACCGATTAAACATATGGGGGATGCTAAATTTCGAAGCGTTTAGGTTTTCATTATAGGGTGTGGGCGAAGCATGGTGACCAAGATTACCCTTTTCCAAAGAGCGCCAAAAAGTTACAACTTTACCGTAGAGCAGGGGTCTCAAATTCAAATGCAACTAATTAGCCTGTTAAAAAAGAAAAGAAAAATAATCTGTAAATTTTACGATAAAAAACAGAAATTTACCGTAAAATTTACGGTGGTTGAAAATTGTATCATTGTTGTTTTTCGGTAACATTCTGGTGACTGAGCTGCCAGTTTTTTTACTGTGCAATAATACATTGAAAAACAGCGTCACTGTTATTTTTACCGCAAAATTCTGGCAACTAAGCTGCTACTTTTTTCCCCATTCATCCATTTAACAATCTTCTTCCACTCATCCCAAGTCGGGTCGTGGGGGCAGCAGCCCAGACTGCCCTCTCCACAGCCACTTCGTCCCGAGGCGTTCCCTAACCAGCTGGGAGACATAATCTTTCCACCGTGTCCTGGGTCTTCCCTGTGGTCTCCGGCCGGTCGGACGCACCCTACACTGGCGTTCGGGGAGTGGGGGGCAGTCTGATTAAATGCCTGAACCACCTCACCTGGCTCCTCTTGATGTGTACTTTTTTTTTTTTTGTAACCATAAAATCGATGTTCCCTGTTTTTACAGTGCATTAATGATTCTCAGTGTTTCCCACACATTCATTTATTTGTGGCGGCCCGCCACGAAATAATTCTGTCCGCCACGAATAAAAAAAAATTAAAAATTAAAAATTAAAAAAAAAAAATATATATATTTTTTTTTTTTTTGTGTCCTCTCCAGCTTCTCAGGCAAATCATATAGTTGATGTAGATGCCCATATCGGCTGTTCAGATTTACTTTACAAAAGAGAAGTGTAGGATACTTCTCTTGTTGCCTTATTTGTATTTGACTTTATTAAATGTATTTATATTAGAAACACAACATGTGTATATAACAAAGGGTGCAAAGTCTGCAGGCAGTAGGAAACACATGGTTAAGTGTAGGGAGTAAAACTGATGGCAGTCTAAAGTTCAAGATTTTTGGAGCTCTTTGTTCAGTGGATCAGATGTTTGATGAAGCTCTGTGTCTATCTACCACCACTACTGTTTTCTGTTTATTTGTTACTGACTGTGGCAGGACACCTCTGCCTCTGTTTCACTTTATGTTGCTGGTAAATAATATGGTTGTAGTAGTAGGCTAAAGTTAAATGATTTAGTATGCACTAATTAAAGGGGCAGGGCTTTAAGAGACATTTTAGCTTTTATATTTTATAAGATATATTTTTTATAAGAACCACAATTAATAAATATATTTCAGTGAATAACTTATTGTTCAAATCTGTATATAAATATGTACATAAAGTTTTGTAATTATATTGTAAAATGGATGGATGGATGGATGGATGGATGGATGGATGGATGGATGTCCGTTTAAAACAAAACTGTTATTATTAATTAGTAAGTATACATTTTTTGAGCCTTTTTAGAGAAAATCATATCATTGTAGTAAATTATGAAAATTACTCGATGATGTCATGGTGACCACGCCCATAGCCACGCCCCCACCGCCACAGGTATCTTGGCAGTCTATGGGAAACACTGATTCTACAATACATTTCTGACGACAGAGATGCCAGGTTTTTTTTACTTTTTCTAACGTTTTTTAATGATTGTACAGCTTGAAAGAGATCAGTATGAATATGAATTGAATTTGGTAACCACCCATTGGCGGGCCAAATGAAATTACACAGAACCTCCCTGGTCGAAATACACTTCGAAATGTACACTGTGTTCACTGTATACCTTGCAGTACCTCGTTTTTCATATGCCCCACTTTATGGAAAATCTTCACCCCAATTTATTGTACGGCTAAATATTACACACAACAAACACGTCCGTTTACCCGCGCATCATTCCGTGGAAACAAAGAATCCAAGCCTTGGCGACTCTGTCCGTCCTATTTTTTTTGATTGACTACGATTGCGAAATTATCCACCACAGGGCCAAAGAAAGTTGCGAGTGAAAGCACTTTGATAAAGAAAGTGAGAAACACTGATGAATTCAAGAAAGGTGGCGCCCGTGTTCCCGTCCTCCCTCTTTGCTCATTGCCATCTTCGCCAACGAGAGTGTGCAATAAAAGTAAAAGTGATGTTAAATGTTTATTATTGCATTTAAACTACTACATTTGGATGTGCAGTATTTTTTATGGGAAAAAGTGCTTGGGTTTTTGGGAGGTTCAGGTTGAGTCTGACCTTTCGGAACAAATTATTAATGAAAATCGATATACAAGATGTATATTTTTCTATTTTAATTGAAAAATATATGTAAATTTAACTCATTTTAATTACAGACATCTTAACTTATTGTATGATATTTACAGCAAGATTTTACCATACAGTGGGCGTTAACCTTTATTTTTTATTATTATTTTTTTATTATTTTTTTTATTGATCTTTAAAATATGCTAAATGCAGAAAACTTCAAACTGATTGATAAATGAAATATAATCCATCACATAGTCAGTATTATATGAACCGTGAACCGTAGCACAATTTAACTACCTAGTCATGTGAACGGTTTGATATGTATTTATTGTTGTGTTGAAGACTGAAAAAGGAAGTGAACAATTATGTTACAAATTATTTCTAGACAGAAAAAGTGTAGGATTAAATAAGATCTGCTTCTTCCTACTCCTTTTCAGACATGTGGGAATGTGAAAGTGTAAACATTGTAACTGTATACATATTCGAAACACATCACTATGTTGTTATTTTCTTTTCACTACTCGTTTGTTTTTTTTCTCTTCTTTTTTCAAAAAAACACCTGAAATAAATCGGAACCCCTAAATAGACGGCTGCGTCTCATATGCACATAATTTGTGTGTGTTAACGATTGTAAGATACATCCTCAGATGCACTGGGACACATCCTCAGTGATGTGCCTGAGATCACCGGGGGTTTCGGGTCTTTCAACATCATACCCCCTCCCTCAGGTGACCCAGCCAGGGTTGATCAGACCCCAGCTTGTGTCCCAGTAGCATTGGCCCACAGTTCGCTATCCAGTGCGATCCAGTGTCCTTGATGGAGAAAAAATATATATATTAAAATCGCAACAGAGCGTTGCCATGGAGACGCGGCTCTGTAACAGTTGCCACAGCGATTAGACGAAAGAGCTGAGCTGAAGTGGTTGTTAGGGCGACCGCGGAGCGAGAGAGGTACGGAAGAAGAAAAAAAAAGGGGAGGGAGTGAGGAAGTAGGAGAGCAAACAAGTGGATGAGTTCACTTAAGAAGCTCTCAGTGTGACGACCCTAAAATGTCCAACAAGAAACGGAAACGTCCTCCTCACTGAGTCAGCAGCGACTTGTGTGAGGAACGACAAGCTCCGCGAAGGAAATGACCTCCGACCCGGAATCAGCTGCTGTGCCTTCAGGAGTAACGCCTCATTCTCCTCAAAAGTTACATTTTTATGGCACCGCAGCATGCAGCATTGATGAATAGCACACTCACGCAAGTATGTCAGCCCACCAGGGAGGGTCAATGCCCCGCAAAAACGGACTTGGTGACACGAGAAACTATTTTGAAATAGGCGGCATGGACAAAAGTATTGGGACGAGTGGCTAATCCATCTACAGTAGATGTCTAAACTGTTCACATCAAAGACTGTGAAGGTTAATTTGTATCTTTATTACGAAAGCTTTTTTTGGACTTTTATTTAACAACATCTTTTGTGAACTGGATTTTTTTTTTACATCATACGTATATGGTGACAATTTCATTGAATAAGAAATACAGGAAAACTCTCGCTGAGCAGAAGGGACGTTTTTGTTGGTTATAGTATTTCTGTTGTTTGATTTAAATAAACAAGAGCATCAGTTGTCCGGTGATGACTGCTTAACAATGAAAATAAACATCCTTGGATGACAAATAGGACGAGTGGAGCTATTGACAGATTTAAGCCAAATCTTGCGCGTCCTGTCCCTTCCCAAGGACAATACACAAGATTTGAGTCCCAGTCTCTTTGTTGTTGCTAATGTCTGACGCACACTGCAGTCTTTTAACATCTTGCATTTTTTTGTAGCTTTGTCCAAAAAAAACAAAAAAAACTGATCTCACCGATCCAGACGTCGTTGCCAAACCAGGAGAGGTTCTTCTGAGAGCTGTCATAGTAGCCGATCTTCTTGTAACTGCCCCCTGCGCGGGAAAGAGAGTAGACATCATCACAGCCGGAACAGACTTATATTTTATCGAGGACGTAATTAATGCAACAGATAAAAAGGCGCACAAAAACCTACTTATGAACGATGTTATGCAAGACTGAAGCACAGTCAGCATCTAAAAGAGTGCGCTTTGCTTTTTGGGTGGGGGGTTGTGTGTATTTTTTGTGATACTACCACAGCAAGCTAATGAACACAGAACCAGAAATGATAATGATTAGGGGTGTCAGAAGCATCTTTTCTCTCCCCATACTACACTGATATTAGTGATCATACTTTAGAGTGTCAAGATCCGATATTGATACCGCTTGATATCAGCAAAAAAAAACAAGTATCGGAAGATATTGGCTTGCATCTCAAATCTCTGATATCAGATCCGATACAACCAGTCCTGCAGATTTAAAGTTGGACAGACAGTTAACATCTAAAATGTCCTCCAATAAACACACTTCTGTTATAGTCAAGCCATTGACAAAAAGGTAAACATATAGGCTACTAGGAGCTAGCAGCTACACAGCAGCGAAGCACACAATAACACACAAACTCGACATACATAATAAGTGTCCTTAATTAAACAATATTGCAGACTAAAACAACACATTTGTGAATATAAACAAGTATCAAATAGTTATAGTTGCATATCACTTACACATACAAACTCACCAAAGCTGAAGTGTATTACAAAGTATCCAGTAACAAACGTGTCCACATTATTCAACTTACTGCGTCATGACTAGGGCAGCAACTATCTACTGTTTTGATAGTCGACTCCTCATCGATTGTTTTAACGATTAGTCAACTAATCAGATTATGAATGACACACCTATTCTTTTTGTTTAAATTCAGCTCGATATATTTTTAGACATTTTGCAACTAACAATAAAGACAATAAAGATGACTACTTTGTTCAGAATATTTGTTTACGGTGCTGCTCCTTAGGCTGCTACAAAATAGAAAAATGCCTATTTTCCAAAGGTATGTAGACAAATTTTAGCTAGCAGGCTTTGGCCTAAATCAAAGCTATTGTTTTCAACAGTTAGCGAGCAAACTATCTTGCCGACGAGAGTCACAGACTGCATCCTCCAAATGTCAAGCGTGCCTCCACTTTAAATGCACAGTGCCGTGAAAAGCCAGGTCCACTTTGCAAGTTGAGCGACTTAACTGTATTTTTGACATTTTTGCGGTGAAACGTTGCCATACTTTTGATGTTTTCGCTCACGGTGTTGTTGCAGTGGCCACAGCCATTTTCCTCTTTGTGTTGCTGACTGCGCTGATTCACGCATCTTCGTTTCCCGCCGGAAAAACACAAGCGATGACGTCACCGACCATAATCAACAAGTAATTTACAAGTAACCTACTCAGTGGCCTAGTGGTTAGAGTGTCCGCCCTGAGATCGGTAGGTTGTGAGTTCAAATCCCGGCCGAGTCATACCAAAGACTATAAAAAAATGGGACCCATTACCTCCCTGCTTGGCACTCAGCATCAAGGGTTGGAATTGTGGGTTAAATCACCAAAATGATTCCCGGGCGCGGCACTGCTGCTGCCCACTGCTCCCCTCACCTCCCAGGGGGTGAACAAGGGGATGGGCTCATGACCTTAATTGAATGAATTATTGTAACCACTAGGTGTCGCCAAGTCACAAATTAACACTCCACTTCAAAATCTGGCATCAGGGTCATGTTTTTATATCTATATATCTGTGTTTGACTAATCTAACGTGATCAAACCTTTTCTAACATTGCACACTACACAATATGAAAACTATGTGCTATGATTCCCGCTGATATCGTATCGGGTTAATATTGGTATCGGCCAACATTCAAGGTTCCAATATTGGTGTCGTATCGGAAGTTAAACAATTGTATTGGGACAGCCCTATTGCTTACCTTTTGTATATGACTTCACTAAAAATAAAGGACTGCAGGACTTATTGTATCGCAGCGCTCGTATCGCACATTTTAGATGCGATTCCATTTAATCCCATACTTGTTTTTTCTGCTGATATTAGACCGATTTCCATATGGGATCTGGACACACCTAATAACGATCAAACTGTGTCTATAATAATAATATAATGCCAAACCTTTTTTTTTTGAGCAAATAATCATTAACTTTAGAATTTGATGCCAGCAACACGTGACAAAGAAGTTGGGAAAGGTGGCAATAAATGCTGATAAAGTTGAGGAATGCTCATCAAACACTTATTTGGAACATCCCACAGGTGAACAGGCAAATTGGGAACAGGTGGGTGCCATGATTGGGTATAAAAGTAGATTCCATGAAATGCTCAGTCATTCACGAACAAGGATGGGGCGAGGGTCACCACTTTGTCAACAAAGGCGTGAGCAAATTGTTGAACAGTTTAAGAAAAACCTTTCTCAACCAGCTATTGCAAGGAATTGAGGGATTTCACCATCTACGGTCCGTAATATCATCAAAGGGTTCAGAGAATCTGGAGAAATCACTGCACGTAAGCAGCTAAGCCCGTGACCTTAGATCCCTCAGGCTGTACTGCATCAACAAGCGACATCAGTGTGTAAAGGATATCACCACATGGGCTCAGGAACACTTCAGAAACCCACTGTCAGTAACTACAGTTGGTCGCTACATCTGTAAGTGCAAGTTAAAACTCTCCTATGCAAGGCGAAAACCGTTTATCAATGACACCCAGAAACGCCGTCAGCTTCGCTGGGCCTGAGCTCATCTAAGATGGACTGATGCAAAGTGGAAAAGTGTTCTGTGGTCTGACGAGTCCACATTTCAAATTGTTTTTGGAAACTGTGGACGTTGTGTCCTCCGGACCAAAGAGGAAAAGAACCATCCGGATTGTTATAGGCGCAAAGTTGAAAAACCAGCATCTGTGATGGTATGGGGGTGTATTAGTGTCCAAGACATGGGTAACTTACACATCTGTGAAGGCGCCATTAATGCTGAAAGGTACATACAGGTTTTGGAGCAACATATGTTGCCATCCAAGCAACGTTACCATGGACGCCACTGCTTATTTCAGCAAGACAATGCCAAGCCACGTGTTACATCAACGTGGCTTCATAGTAAAAGAGTGCGGGTACTAGACTGGCCTGCCTGTAATCCAGACCTGTCTCCCATTGAAAATGTGTGGCGCATTATGAAGCCTAAAATCTCCCGGACTGTTGAACAACTTAAGCTGTACATCAAGCAAGAATGGGAAAGAATTCCACCTGAGAAGCTTAAAAAATGTGTCTCCTCAGTTCCCAAACGTTTACTGATTTGCAAATCAATTTCAACTCATTCAGTTGAATATGCTACAAAGACAACATATTTGATGTTCAAACTGATAAACATTTTTTTTGTTGCAAATAATAATTAACTTTAGAATTTGATGCCAGCAACACGTGACAAAGAAGTTGGGAAAGATGGCAATAAATACTGATAAAGTTGAGGAATGCTCATCAAACACTTATTTGGAACATCCCACAGGTGTGCAGGCTAATTGGGAACAGGTGGGTGCCATGATTGGGTATAAAAACAGCTTCCCAAAAAATGCTCAGTCTTTCACAAGAAAGGATGGGGCGAGGTACAATCCGGCGTGTTGATCAGCTTTAGGGGCATGTAGAGTTGGGTGTCATCAGCATAACAGTGAAAGCTAACACCGTATTTGCGTATGATATCACCTAGCGGCAGCATGTAAATACTAAAGAGTGCAGGGCCAAGAACCGAACCCTGGGGAACTCCGCACGTTACCTTAACATAGTCCGAGGTCACATTGTTATGGGAGACACACTGCATCCTGTCAGTAAGATAAGAGTTAAACCAAGACAAGGCTAAGTCTGTCATCCCAATACGCGTTTTGATACGCTCTAATAAAATATTATGATCAACAGCATCGAAAGCGGCGCTAAGATCAAGAAGCAGCAACATAGATGACGCATCAGAATCCATCGTTAGCAATAGATCATTAGTCATTTTTGCGAGGGCTGTCTCCGTAGAGCAGTGGTTCTCAAAATTTTTGTCATCCCCCACTTTGGACAAGGGGGAGTTTTCAAGCCCCACCTGCCCCCATCGCCCCAACAGAACGCTAATGCCAAGCTTAACATTTTCAAATTTATTGAACATCAAGTAACATCAAGTTGTATACATTCAAACTCAATAACATAAAATAACATCAAGTTCAATAATAAATAAAATAACTGTGCAGCCGTGGTATAACTTGCATCAAGTTCAATAATAAATCAAATAACTTGCATCAAGTTCAATAATAAATCAAATAAAAGTGTTATAACTTGCATCAAGTTCAATAATAAATCAAATAAAAGTGTTATAACTTGCTTCAAGTTCAATAATAAATCAAATAACTTGCATCAAGTTTAATAATAAATAAAATAAAAGTGCCACTTTAAAATCTTTGCAAAAAAAAAGGAGGAGCTATGCATTTTGGCAAGACAGAGAAAGTGAACAGGGGCGCCGCTAGGGATTTGGGCCCCATGAAAAGAATCTTTACAGGGCCCCCAAAACGGCGGCAACATTTTTTGATGCTATTTTACATACAATTATGCATTTTAATGGTATTCTGAATACAATGGAATTAATTTTGAGTCATTTATTTGCTGCACCACTGATTCTTGAGACTGTAGTAAAATGTATTATATTATTATTATTATTATTATTATTATTATTTCAACACACACAGCTGCTCACCTCCTTCCTCATGTGGGGGCACTGGGGCTGATTCAGGGGCAGGGGGACTTGGGGGCTGACAGACAGCTGCTGCTGCTGCTGGTGGTGCACTTGACTCTGTTCAGAATGAGGCATCATTTTGACAGAGGGGAGATCAACTATTATTGAATAAGAACAGCTTGATAAATGTTTGACTGGATTGATTATTTAACTAATATAGCAGTAACATGTAAAAATCCAGAGTTTTCTTAAGCTAACATGGTGAGAAAAGTGAGCTAGCTTATTACAGACAGGGACAAAGTTAATATGCATAACTTTCCACCACAACTAACAAACCCACCTTTTTGGGGGAAATATTGGGTGACATATTGTCGACCCTTCAACTCCTTCTCCTCTCTTATTTTATTTTCCTTTCTTTTTTGGCTGCCTGATTTTTGAGGCATACTGCTGTCTCCTCAGCTTTGCCCGCTGTGGCGCTGTCTGTGACAAATCGCCGTGCTCTACCTGCAGCTGATCCAGTCGGACTGAACCATTTTACGTAAATAGAGGGGGGAAGGGAGGGCCCTGCAGGTGTTGATGCTTCCAAAACAAATAAAGGTATTGTTACCAGGACATGGAAAATAAAACATGTGTGATTATATGTTAGTTAATAACTTAGTGTCATTATTTTTTCTGTATTATAATTTCATCATCATTAGGGGCCTCTCTGGGCCCCCCTCCATCATGGGCCCCTAGAATCCGTCTCCTTCTTAATAGAACCCAGTTGTAGCTGAGATGCATTGTCTTTCATCTCTTTTCTAATGACTTCAATTTTCTTATTAAAGAAATTCATAAAGTCATCTGCTGTGTGGGTGGAGCTACTGGGAGGAGTCCCTTGTTGGGTTAGCGATGCTACTGTACTAAACAGAAATTTAGGATAATTTTTGTTGAGGTGGATGAGATTTGAGTAATATTTAGCTTTAGCTGAGGTAAGCATGCGTTTATAAGTTATTAAACTATCACACCATGCTTGATGGAAAACCTCAAGTTTAGTCGCACGCCATTTGCGTTCCAGCTTTCTACATGATAATTTCTGGGCTTTAGTTTCTTCTGTAAACCATGGGGTACGCCTTTTAGGGGCCCTTTTTAGCTTTAGCGGTGCTACACTATCAATGGTGTCGCGCAGGGCGTCATTAAAGTTGTTAGTGAGGTTATCAATAGAGCCCACATAATTTGGGAATGGTGCCATTACCGAAGGCAGTAGGTCAGTAAGAGTCGTCGTTGTGGCAGCATTAATGTTGCGGCTGCTATAGTAGTTATTATTATTATTATTAGTTTGTTGACAATGAGTCAGAACTTCGAATTTTATAAGGTAATGATCGGACATTACTTTAGTGTACGGGAGTATCGTAACTTTAGAGGTGGTGACACCCCTGACAAGCACCAGATCTATCGTATTACCATTGCGATGCGTGGGTTCATTTATTATTTGTGTAAGACCACAGCTATCAATTATAGTCTGGAGCGCCATGCATGGAGGGTCCGATGGGGTATTCATATGGATATTAAAGTCCCCCATTATGATTATATTGTCGGCGTGCGTCACTAGATCAGCAACAAACTCTGAGAATTCACTGATGAAGTCCAAATAGGGCCCAGGGGGGCGGTAGATAACAGCCAGGTGGAGAGGCAGCGGTGTGACAAACCTCAAAGTGAGCACCTCAAACGAGTTATATTTATTATTTAGGTTAGGTGTAAGATTATAGTTTTCATTGTATATTAGTGCGACACCCCCTCCCCTTTTAAGAGGTCGGGCAACAAGTGTATTGGTATAGTTAGGAGGAGATGCCTCATTTAGCGCAAAAAAATCGTCTGGTTTGAGCCAGGTCTCGGCGAGACCAACGACGTCAAGTTTGTTGTCTCTAATGACTTCATTAACTAATAACGTTTTGGAAGATAATGATCTTATGTTTAAAAAGCCCATATTATAGGTAGTGGGCTGTTTTGAGGATTGTTTGTTGAAATTAACCGAAGTAGCAATATTAATAATGGTGCGTTTATTATGCGTATTGCACTTTAAATAGTTTCGACCATATCTAGGAATTGATACGACGGGGATATTCAAATTGTTTGCTTGATGTTGCGATAAACTGAACGCATCATAGTTAGCTACCTCAGTACAATGTATGTCTGCCTCTGACACGGTCACAAAAGAAAAAACATTATGTGAGTTGTGTTTTATTCTAAGAGAATTGCTATGTGTGCAGGGATTATCCAGCCTGACGCCGGCTAGTTGTAGTTTAAATGGCTTCTTACCCGAAGACTCCATGCTTCTTTGGTTAGCTTTTCTCTTTGTTGTTAGCCCCGCTCGGCATCCCCGCTTCTGCTTCCGCTCGCACCGCTTACGTCGTCTCCATTGGCGGTCACCGCTAGCACTTGACTCCGCTGCTACAAAGGCCGCTCGATGTAGTCCGCGAAGTATTCCCATGCTCTGGAGGCGTGTCTTAATGAAATTAAACAATGGATGTCCGCTAACTTTTTGCAACTCAACGCTAAGAAAACGGAAATGCTGATTATCGGTCCTGCTCAGCACCGACATCTATTTAATAATACCACCTTAACATTTGACAACCAAACAATTAAACAAGGCGACTCGGTAAAGAATCTGGGTATTATCTTCGACCCAACTCTCTCGTTTGAGTCACACATTAAGAGTGTTACTAAAACGGCCTTCTTTCATCTCCGTAATATCGCTAAAATGCGTTCCATTTTGTCCACAAGCGATGCTGAGATCATTATCCATGCATTCGTTACATCTAGTCTCGATTACTGTAACGTTTTGTTTTCGGGCCTCCCTATGTCTAGCATTAAAAGATTACAGATGGTACAAAATGCGGCTGCTAGACTTTTGACAAAAACAAGAAAGTTTGATTATATTACGCCTATACTGGCTCACTTGCACTGGCTTCCTGTGCACCTAAGATGCGACTTTAAGGTTTTACTACTTACGTATAAAATACTACACGGTCAAGCTCCTGCCTATCTTGACGATTGTATCGTACCATATGTCCCGGCAAGAAATCTGCGTTCAAAGAACTCCGGCTTATTAGTGATTCTCAGAGCCCAAAAAAAGTCTGCGGGCTATAGAGCGTTTTCTATTCGGGCTCCAATACTATGGAATGCCCTCCCGGTAAAAGTTAGAGATGCTACCTCAGTAGAAGCATTTAAGTCTCATCTTAAAACTCATTTGTATACTCTAGCCTTTAAATAGACTCCCTTTTTAGACCAGTTGATCTGCCGTTTCTTTTCTCTTCTTTTCTTTTCTACTCTGCTCCCAACCGGAGCGCTAGCCTGTCCATCAGATGGGGACATCTCTACGCTGCTGACCCGTCTCCACTCGGGATGGTTCCTGCTGGCCCCACTATGGACTGGACTTTCGCTGATGTGTTGGACTTTCACAATATTATGTCAGACCCAATCGACATCCATTGCTTTCGGTCTCCCCTAGAGGGGGGGTGGGGGGGTGGGGGGGTCCTCTCCAAGGTTTCTCATAGTCATTCACATTGACGTACCACTGGGGTGAGTTTTCCTTGCCCGTATGTGGGCTCTGTACCGAGGATGTCGTTGTGGCTTGTACAGCCCTTTGAGACACTTGTGATTTAGGGCTATATAAATAAACATTGATTGATTGATTGATTGATTTGTCCACAACTGCGTGAGCAAATAGTCAAACAGTTTAAGAACAACGTTTCTCAAAGTGCAATTGCAAGAAATTTAGGGATTTCAACATCTACGGTCCATAATATCATCAAATGGTTCAGAGAATCTGGAGAAAGCGGCATGGCCGGAAACCAACATTGAATGACCATAATATCATCAAATGGTTCAGAGAATCTGGAGAAAGCGGCATGGCCGGAAACCAACATTGAATGACCGTGACCTTCGATCCCTCAGACGGCACTGTATCAAAAACTGACATCAATCTCTAAAGGATATCACCACATGGGCTCAGGAACACTTCAGAAAACCACTGTCACTAAATACAGTTCGTCGCTACATCTGTAAGTGCAAGTTAAAGCTCTACTATGCAAAGCGAAAGCCATTTATCAACAACATCCAGAAACGCTGCCGGCTTCTCTGGGCCCGAGATCATCTAAGATGGACTCATGCAAAGTGGAAAAGTGTTCTGTGGTCTGACGAGTACACATTTCAAATTGTTTTTGGAAATATTCGACATCGTGTCATCCGGACCAAAGGGGAAGCGAACCATCCAGACTGTTATTGACGCAAAGTTCAAAAGCCAGCATCTGTGATGGTATGGGGGTGCATTAGTGCCCAAGGCATGGGTAACTTACACATTTGTGAAGGCACCATTAATGCTGAAAGGTACATACAGGTTTTGGAACAACATATGTTGCCATCTAAGCGCCGTCTTTTTCATGGACGCCCCTGCTTATTTCAGCAAGACAATGCCAAGCCACATTCAGCACGTGTTACAACAGCGTGGCTTCGTAAAAAAAGAGTGTGGGTACTTTCCTGGCCCGCCTGCAGTCCAGACCTGTCTCCCATCGAAAATGTGTGGCGCATTATGAAGCGTAAAATACGACAGCGGAGACCCTGGACTGTTGAACGACTGAAGCTCTACATAAAACAAGAATGGGAAAGAATTCCACTTTCAAAGCTTCAACAATTAGTTTTCTCAGTTCCCATTCGTTTATTGAGTGTTGTTAAAAGAAAAGGTGATGTAACACAGTGGTGAACATGCCCTTTCCTAACTACTTTGGCACATGTTGCAGCCATTAAATTCTAAGTTAATTATTATTTGCAAAAAAAAAATTAAATTTATGAGTTTGAACATCAAATATCTTGTCTTTGTAGTGCATTCAATTGAATATGGGTTGAAAAGGATTTGCAAATCATTGTATTCCGTTTATATTTACATCTAACACAATTTCCCAACTAATATGGAAACAGGGTTTGTACATCCTTGTCCTGATAAGTCAACAAAGTCAGAATGTACTTTACCGTATTTTTCCGGGACATAGGGCGCACCAGATTCTAAGGTGCACTGCCGATGAGCGGGTCTATTCAGGTCTGTTTTCATACAAAAGGCACACCTTACATAAGGCGCATTAAAGGGGTCATATTATATTTTTTTCTACATTTAAAACACTTCCTTGTGGTCTACATATTATGTAATAGTGGTTCTTAGGTCGAAATGTTGCAAAGATTATGTTTTACAGACCATCTTCAAGCCGCTTTCTGACCGTCTCTCCAGGATGCGCAGTTTTGTGAGCAGTCTTATTTACATGCCTCCACTTCGGCAGCGTCTTCTCCCCGCCATCTTTGTTGTAGTTTTTAGCTCTTCCATAGCTAATCTACTGACAAATATAAGTGAGACCTGTACACTACTTTGTATTAGAAATTGCAACGGTTGAGGATGAATGCCCCACAACAAGAGGATAGAGAAAAAGAAGGAGCTTATTGACTCCGACTGGACTACGATGGCGGAGGCGGGCAAATTTTCAGGACTTATGCAGGTCCCAAGTACACATCAGTAGGTACCAATAGGAAGGAAAAGTTGGTTTTGTATAATATTGCGAAACAAAACGTCAGATAATGTCTCCTAATAGGTGCCATTTTAGGATCCTTATACACACATCATAATCATACTCACGTTAAAGCACAGCACATGTGACTATACATCAAGCTGTGTGGCTTCGTAGCTTACCGAAGACGTACTAAGACATTTTGACAGATTTCTGAGCGCCGTGTGTAATGTTCTATATTTTCAATGAAACATCAACGTTTTGGTATTGGTTGCTTACGGGTACTTGCTAGCGTCATTTATTTAACAGGTGGCGTCAACCTGCAGTCCACACATATCTCTTATGTCTGATTGCTATCTACTGGTCACACTTATCATTACAAAATGTACCAAATAAAATTGCTTCGTGGTCGGAAAGCACAACCAGAATTAAAACGTACGTTAGGCGCACCGGGTAATAAGGCGCACTGTCGATTTTTGAGAAAATGAAAGGATTTTAAGTACGCCTTATAGTCCGAAAATACGATACTCCCCACCTTTAACACGGTATTCGGCAATTATGCACCGAGCTACACATGGTAAAAGTTGTTTTAATTATTCAAAGGTTTCACTTCATATTTTCAATTTATGGACATTTTACCACATAATGATGCACGACGGCGCCAGTTGGATCGTGCAGGTGTACCTAATGAAATGTCTGTCCTTGCACGCCACTGCTTCCTTGTTAATGAAATGTGGAACAGCGAGCGCCAGAAGAAAGAAGGGATGAAGAGCAGAAGAACAAACACAGAGGACGAAAGGGAGGGGAAAAAGGAGCTTATGTGGCGGTCTTGACCAGGAATACTGATGAGCTCCCCCGGTGAGCCGCGGATTCAAGGCGGGTCATTTTATGGCGGGGGCCAAATTACCTCTGACACCTCTACAGCAAATCTGAGTGGGGAGCGCAAGGCAGGAGCCCGGGGAAATAGGCCGGAATGTGAAGGCTCATCCTTCAAGGCAGCAAAGAAAAGAATTGGGGTATAATCCTAAACCTCGTGGCGTGCAGGGGAAGTCATTAAGTGACAAAGTGGAGCCTGAACGCAGCCTGCTGGCCAATCCCAGTAATCCTAGAAACACCCTAAAGACGACGACTTTGCAACTTCAACTAAAAAGACTCTGGCATGAGCTGAAAGCACAACTTGAAATTCATACTCAGAAATGATTCACATCGCTTTTCCCTATCAAAGTGATAACGAGTGCTCAGAAATGTGTGAAACAGGCATTGATTGATGATAATGCTACTCTGCTTGTAAATAGCTCGATCAAACACTCCAATTAACGTTTCCACTCAAACAGTCACATGTAGTCGCCAGGGGCCTTATATATAACTTGCTTACGCAGAAAAACCTGGCGAACGCTCTTTTTCACGGCAAAGTGAAGTTGTCCTGATAGCAATATTTTGGTACCGGTAACAAAATGTATTTTGATACTTTTCAAAATAAAAGGGACCACATAAAATTGAATTTTTGGCTTCATTTTAACAAAACGTTTTTTATAATACATTAAAAACATAGTTTGTTATTGCACTCAAAGAACAATTTACTATTTTATATAAAGCCTGCCATAATCGAGGATTATAGGTTGGAATAAAATAGAAAGCTTTTCTGACATTATAACAAAATGCTTTATGATTTAGGGTTGCCACTCTTGGTCTGTGCTTTTAGAGAAATAAAATAATGTGTAAATACTAAAAACAATACTATGACTGAAACTACACAAATAAGCATGTAAAACACACACTGTTAAGGATGAAACACAAATTGTAGCAATTCGTTGCAAAATTCAGTGCATTGGTTTGTGCTACGTGGGCGGTTTTGACTCCGCAAATATTTGGCATCAAACAAAGCAGCTGTGTGCGCGTCTACGTATCTGTTTGTGCACAACAGGGGAGATAGTTAACTACGTTACCTTTAATCTCCTTGTGCAGGTCTGGATGATTGATTCAAGTTGCTTACGATGTAAAAAAAAAAAAAATGCTTGGATTTGTGCATGCGCACACTTTAACACATCTGAATTTTTTCTTGCTTACATACTTATCTTGATTTAAACTTACATCTATTTTTAGTAGGAAATCCATGCAAGTCTTAATACATGAGGCCCCAGGTGCGTGGTCTGAGAAAGTGAATAACAGCTAATTAGCACCATGTCAAAAAACATCTTTTTGGCTGTAGGCAACCTCCTGATTTTATTTTTTTAATTAACTCCACAAGATGGCACTAACTGCATTAAGAGTTAATGAATGAATCTGTTTGTGCAGTATACTTGTGAATAAATGACTGTGTGGTGAAAGAGAGTGACCTTTTCCTTGATACTTATACTAATGCACTCCAAATAATTATTAATGGCCTGCATGTCAAACAAGGGTGTCCAAGTTCTTTCCAGTGAGGGCGGCGTGCATAAAGTTTGAGGGCTGCGGGCCCGCTTTGATACATTTTGTACATTAAAGATATTAGAAACAATACAAAGTGGGGCTATTAAATCAGGCCTGGGTAATTATTTTGACTGGGGGCCACATTAAGAGAAAAAAAATTATCTGGAGGCCGGTGTGCAATATATATACATACATTCACATACATATTTGTATGTATGTATATATATATATATATATCAGTGACGTGCAGTCACTGGAGGCAGGTGAGGCGGGGCCTCACGTGCCATCATGGAAAGAAAAAAAATTTAAAAAGAAAAAAATTAATTGAATTGTTGTTGAATTGATTATACTATAAAGTTATTTTCCATTTAACTTCACCAGTTTTAGATTGATTTTATTCAAAATCGCTGAATTTTCACATCTGCCGTTGAAATACTGAGAAGAGACTTGCTGTGATCCGCAGCCAGTTGAGGCACGTCACTGCCTTGTGCCTCAACATGGATTGTGGAATCGGCTAACTGCTGGCCGGCTGTGCAGTTAGTTGCTATATGACTATATTATACATTTCCATAGTTTAGTTAGCTGAGGTATATAATGTACAGTGTATTTTGTCAACAACTGTATGTGTGTAAGTATTTCTTGTGCTGAGCATTCATAAAACTGCTGCGAAGACGCACTGGTTGAGGCTCGCAGTAATCCCGCCTCCTGGTGGTAGAGAATGCACCCCCGCCGTAGAATGCACCCCCTGGCGGGAGTGTTATATCAACTAAAGCCCACACTTAAACTTTCCACGTGCAAGATTGAATCTATTTAAAAAAGTTATTTAATAAGAAGCCAAAAAGTGCAAAAACAATAATGTTCGTGTTGGAGGAGTTGTGAATGATTGCTGGGCGACAACATTAGGTACAACTGCAGACTGCAGCACGGATTTCATATTTCATTCATTCACAACTCCTCCAACACGAACATTATTGTTTTTTCACTTTTTGGCTTCTTATTAAATAACTTTTTTAAATAGATTCAATCTTGCACATGGAAAGTTTAAGTGTGGGCTTTAACACTCCAGTCAGGGGGTGCATTCTACGGCGGGGGTGCATTAATCCAGCACAACAGCGGCGCATGGAATTCATTTATAAGTAAAGGTAAGACCATAATAACGTTTTTTTTATTAAATGTGCTTTTTTTTGTGCTGCAGCTTGTATGTGTAAAGTTAAAGTTAAGTTAAAGTACCAATGATTGTCACACACACTAGGTGTGGTGAAATTTGTCCTCTGCATTTGACCCATCCCCTTGATCACCCCCTGGGAGGTGAGGGGAGCAGTGGGCAGCAGTGGTGCCGCACCCGGGAATAATTTTTGGTGATTGAACCCCCAATTCCAACCCTTGATGCTGAGTGCCAAACAGGGAAGAAAGCTGGTATGAGCTTTTAAACATAACCCGTTAACTGCTGCCAATCAAATGGTGAATAAGATACTCTTTAGGGTTCATATGTTTGTAAATCTGTATGTATGTATATATGTATGTATGTATATATATATATATATATATATATATATATATATATATATATATATATATATATATATATATATATATATATATATATATATATATATATATATATATATATATATATCTCTGTATGTATGTATGTATATATATATATATATATATATACATATATATATATATACATATATATATATATATATATATATATATATATATATATATATATATATATATATATATATATATATATATATATATATATATATATATATATATATATACACACTACCGTTCAAAAGTTTGGGGTCACATTGAAATGTCCTTATTTTTTGAAGGAAAAGCACTGTACTTTTCAATGAAGATAACTTTAAACTAGTCTTAACTTTAAAGAAATACACTCTATACATTGCTAATGTGGTAAATGACTATTCTAATTCAAATGTCTGGTTTTTGGGGCAATATCTACATAGGTGTATAGAGGCCCATTTCCAGCAACTATCACTCCAGTGTTCTAATGGTACAATGTGTTTGCTCATTGGCTCAGAAGGCTAATTGATGATTAGAAAACCCTTGTGCAATCCTGTTCACACATCTGAAAAAACAGTTTAGCTTGTTACAGAAGCTACAAAACTGACCTTCCTTTGAGCAGATTGAGTTTCTGGAGCATCACATTTGTGGGGTGAATTAAACGCTCAAAATGGCCAGAAAAAGAGAACTTTCATCTGAAACTCGACAGTCTATTCTTGTTCTTAGAAATGAAGGCTATTCCACAAAATTGTTTGGGTGACCCCAAACTTTTGAACGGTAGTGTGTATATATATATATATATATATATATATATATATATATATATATATATATATATATATATATATATATATATATATATATATATATATTTGTATTTGTGTGTGTGTGTGTGTGTGTGTGTGTGTGTGTGTGTGTGTGTATGTATGTATGTATGTATATATATATATATATACTGTATATATCTATCTATATATACAAACCCCGTTTCCATATGAGTTGGGAAATTGTGTTAGATGTAAATATAAACGGAATACAATGATTTGCAAATCTTTTTCAACCCATATTCAATTGAATGCACTACAAAGACAAGATATTTGATGTTCAAACTCATAAACTTTTTTTTTTTTTGCAAATAATAATTAACTTAGAATTTCATGGCTGCAACAAGTGCCAAAGTAGTTGGGAAAGGGCATGTTCACCACTGTGTTACATGGCCTTTCCTTTTAACAACACTCAGTAGACGTTTGGGAACTGAGGAGACACATTTTTTAAGCTTCTCAGGTGGAATTATTTCCCATTTTTGCTTGATGTACAGCTTAAGTTGTTCAACAGTCCGGGGGTCTCTGTTGTGGTATTTTAGGCTTCATAATGCGCCACACATTCAATGGGAGACAGGTCTGGACTACAGGCAGGCCAGTCTAGTACCCGCACTCTTTTACTATGAAGCCACGTGGATGTAGCACGTGGCTTGGCATTGTCTTGCTGAAATAAGCAGGTAACGTTGCTTGGATGGCAACATATGTTGCTCCAAAACCTGTATGTACCTTTCAGCATTAATGGCGCCTTCACAGATGTGTAAGTTACCCATGTCTTGGACACTAATACACCCCCATACCATCACAGATGCTGGCTTTTCAACTTTGCGCCTATAACAATCCGGATGGTTCTTTTCCTCTTTGGTCTGGAGGACACAACGTCCACAGTTTTCAAAAACAATTTGAAATGTGGACTCGTCAGACCACAGAATACTTTTCCACTTTGTATCAGTCCATCTTAGATGAGCTCAGGCCCAGCGAAGCCGACAGCGTTTCTGGGTGTTGTTGATAAACGGTTTTCGCCTTGCATAGGAGAGTTTTAACTTGCACTTACAGATGTAGCGACCAACTGTAGTTACTGACAGTGGGTTTCTGAAGTGTTCCTGAGCCCATGTGGTGATATCCTTTACACACCGATGTCGCATGTTGATGCAGTGCAGCCTGAGGGATCGAAGGTCACGGGCTTAGCTGCTTATGTGCAGTGATTTCTCCAGATTCTCTGAACCCTTTGATGATATTACGGACCGTAGATGGTGAAATCCCTCAATTCCTTGCAATAGCTGGTTGAGAAAGGTTTTTCTTAAACTGTTCAACAATTTGCTCACGCATTTGTTGACAAAGTGGTGACCCTCGCCCCATCCTTGTTTGTGAATGACTGAGCATTTCATGGAATCTACTTTTATACCCAATCATGGCACCCACCTGTTCCCAATTTGCCTGTTCACCTGTGGGATGTTCCAAATAAGTGTTTGATGAGCATTCCTCAACTTTATCAGTATTTATTGCCACCTTTCCCAACTTCTTTGTCACGTGTTGCTGGCATCAAATTCTAAAGTTAATGATTATTTGCACAAAAAAAAAAAGTTTATCAGTTTGAACATCAAATATGTTGTCTTTGTAGCATATTCAACTGAATATGGGTTGAAAATGATTTGCAAATCATTGTAGTCCGTTTATATTTACATTTAACACAATTTCCCAACTCATATGGAAACGGGGTTTGTATATACAGTATATACCAGTGATCCTCAACAGGCAGACCGCGGTCCATGTCCGGACCCAGCGACGTGTCCGTCCGGACCCAGCACGAATTAAAGTAAAAAAAAAAAAAAAAAAAAAAAAGTTTTTATTTTTTAATAATTATCCATCCATCCATCCATCTTCTTCCGCTTATCCGAGGTCGGGTCGCGGGGGCAGCAGCCTAAGCAGGGAAGCCCAGATTTTCCTCTCCCCAGCCACTTCGTCCAGCTCCTCCCGGGGGATCCCGAGGCGTTCCCAGGCCAGCCGGGAGACATAGTCTTCCCAACGTGTCCTGGGTCTTCCCCATGGCCTCCTACCGGTTGGACGTGCCCTAAACACCTCCCGAGGGAGGCGTTCGGGTGGCATCCTGACCAGATGCCCGAACCACCTCATCTGGCTCCTCTCGATGTGGAGGAGCAGCGGCTTTACTTTGAGCTCCCCCCGGATGGCAGAGCTTCTCACCCTATCTCTAAGGGAGAGCCCCGCCACCCGGGGGAGGAAACTAATTTCGGCCGCCTGTACCCGTGATCTTGTCCTTTCGGTCATGACCCAAAGCTCATGACCATAGGTGAGGATGGGAACGTAGATCGACCGGTAAATTGAGAGCTTTGCCTTCCGGCTCAGCTCCTTCTTCACCACAACGGACCTATACAGCGTCCGCATTACTGAAGACGCCGCACCGATTCGCCTGTCGATCTCACGATCCACTTTTCCCTCACTCGTGAACAAGACTCCTAGCTACTTGAACTCCTCCACTTGGGGCAGGGTCTCCTCCCCAACCCGGAGATGGCACTCCACCCTTTTCCGGGCAAGAACCATGGACTCTGACTTGGAGGTGCTGATTCTCATCCCAGTCGCTTCACACTCGGCTGCGAACCGACCCAGTGAGAGCTGAAGATCCTGGCCAGATGAAGCCATCAGGACCACATCATCTGCAAAAAGCAGAGACCTAATCCTGCAGCCACCAAACCGGATCCCCTCAACGCCATGACTGCGCCTAGAAATTCTGTCCATAAAAGTTATGAACAGAATCGGTGACAAAGGGCAGCCTTGGCGGACTCCAACCCTCACTGGAAACGTGTCCGACTTACTGCCGGAAATGCGGACCAAGCTCTGACACTGATCGTACAGGGAGCGGACAGCCACAATCAGACAGTCCGATACCCCATACTCTCTGAGCACTCCCCACAGGACCTCCCGAGGGACACGGTCGAATGCCTTCTCCAAGTCCACAAAGCACATGTAGACTGGTTGGGCAAACTCCCATGCACCCTCAAGGACCCTGCCGAGAGTATAGAGCTGGTCCACAGTTCCACGACCAGAACGAAAACCACACTGTTCCTCCTGAATCCGAGGTTCGACTATCCGGCGTAGCCTCCTCTCCAGTACACCCGAATAGACCTTACCGGGAAGGCTGAGGAGTGTGATCCCACGATAGTTGGAACACATCCTCCGGTTCCCCTTCTTAAAGAGAGGAACCACCGCCCCGGTCTGCCAATCCAGACGTACCGCCCCCGACGTCCACGCGATGCTGCAGAGTCTTTTCAACCAAGACAGCCCCACAGCTTTCAGAGCCTTAAGGAACTCCGGGCGGATCTCATCCACCCCCGGGGCCTTGCCACCGAGGAGCTTTCTAACTACCTCAGCAACCTCAGCCCCAGAAATAGGAGAGCCCACCACAGATTCCCCAGGCACTGCTTCGTCATAGGAAGACGTGTCGGTGGGATTGAGGAGGTCTTCGAAGTATTCCCTCCACCGATCCACAACATCCGCAGTCGAGGTCAGCAGAACACCATCCGCACCATACACGGTGTTGACAGTGCACTGCTTCCCCTTCCTGAGGCGGCGGATGGTGGTCCAAAATCGCTTCGAAGCCGTCCGGAAGTCGTTTTCCATGTCCGAGTTTTTGCCTCCGCGACCGCTGAAGCCGCACACCGATTGGCCTGTCGGTACCTGTCCGCTGCCTCAGGAGTCCCATGAGCCAAAAGAACCCGATAGGACTCCTTCTTCAGCTTGACGGCATCCCTCACCGCCGGTGTCCACCAACGGGTTCTAGAATTACCGCCACGACAGGCACCAACTACCTTGCGGCCACAGCTCCAATCAGCCGCCTCGACAATAGAGGTGCGGAACATGGTCCACTCGGACTCAATGTCCAGCACCTCCCTCATGACATGTTCAAAGTTCTTCCGGAGGTGGGAATTGAAACTCTCTCTGACAGGAGACTCTGCCAGACGTTCCCAGTAGACCCTCACAATGCGTTTGGGCCTGCCAGGTCTGTCCGGCATCCTCCCCCACCATCGCAGCCAACTCACCACCAGGTGGTGATCGGTAGAAAGCTCCGCCCCTCTCTTCACCCGAGTGTCCAAAACATGAGGCCGCAAATCCAATGACACAACTACAAAGTCGATCATGGAACTGCGGCCTAGGGTGTCCTGGTGCCAAGTGCACATATGGACACCCTTATGCTTGAACATGGTGTTCGTTACGGACAATCTGTGACGAGCACAAAAGTCCAATAACAAAACACCACTCGGGTTCAGATCCGGGCGGCCATTCATCCCAATCACACCTCTCCAGGTTTCACTGTCGTTGCCAACATGAGCGTTGAAGTCACCCAGTAGGACAAGGGAATCACCCGGGGGAGCACTCTCCAGTACTCCCTCGAGTGTATCCAAAAAGAGTGGGTACTCTAAACTGCCGTTTGGTGCGGAAGCACAAACAACAGTCAGGACCCGTCCCCCCCACCCGAAGGCGGAGGGAGGCTACCCTCTCGTCCACCGGGTTGAACTCCAACGTGCAGGCTCTGAGCCGGGGGGCAACAAGAATTGCTACCCCAGCTCGTCGCCTCTCACTGCGTGCAACGCCAGTGTGGAAGAGAGTCCAGCCCCTCTCGAGAGAACTGGTTCCAGAGCCCTTGCTGTGCGTCGAGGTGAGTCCGACTATATCCAGCCGGAAATTCTCTACCTCGCGCACAAGCTCAGGCTCCTTCCCCCCCAGCGAGGTGACGTTCCACGTCCCAAGAGCTAGCTTATGTAGCCGAGGATCGGACCGCCAAGTGCCCTGCCTTCGGCTTCCGCCCAGCTCACAATGCACCCGACCTCTATGGCCCCTCCCATGAGTGGTGAGCCTATTGGAGGGGGGACCCACGTTGCCTCTTCGGGCTGTGCCCGGCCGGGCCCCATGGGGACAGGCCCGGCCACCAGGCGCTCGCCATCGTGCCCCAACTCCGGGCCTGGCTCCGGAGGGGGGCCCCGGTGACCCGCGTCCGGGCGAGGGAAATCTGAATCCTTGTTGTTTCCTTTCCATAGAAGTCTTTGAGCTGCTCTTTGTCTGATCCCTCACCTAGGACCTGTTTGTCTTGGGAGACCCTACCAGGGGGCATGAAAGCCCCCGGACAACATAGCTCCTAGGATCATTGGGACACGCAAACTCCTCTACCACGGTAAGGTGGCAGCTCAGAGAGGAGTTTTTTTTTATAATTATAATTATTATAAAAAAATATAATAATTGTATTTATCTTTGAGTCATCGCTAGCGCAAGTCAACGTTCTTTGTTGTTTTTAGTCAAATATCTCCACGTTTCGTTTACACTTCTCCGTGTCTCACTCACTCCGTCTCTCTCTCTCTCTCCCAGAGAGAGAAAGAGAGAGAGACGGAGTGAGAGCGAGAGAACGCCACTCTGATTGGCTGCGGAATCAGCCAATATGAGTATGGGTGTCATCTCTATCACAACGACGCGCTGATAGGCTGTTACCACCTGGGTCATACAGCGCTCATGCCACATGCATGGAACCTTTCGCTGCAGGCACACAGTTGTCTAGTTATATTTGCACATGAATGAGATCTGTTGAGGTCATTTGTTTACCAGGGATAGGAGGGTTGTGTTTAAAAGTATTTATTTTTTGTTAAAACTGAAAGTTTTATTTAAGTTCTTATTTATTTTTGTTTCAAAGAAAATCTTTCATGTATTTTATTGGATATTTATTTTATTTTTGTTAATTTTAAGAAAACGTTAAACTACTACCTACCTCCTGCTACTATATAAGCTTGATCGATAATAAACGGACCCAGCCTGTTTCAAAATAACATTTGTGGACCTTCAAGATTTGTACTTGAGGACCCCTGGTATATACAGTAAATATGTATATATATATATGTATGTGTATATGTATATAAATGTATGTATGTATATATATACATGTATATATACAGTATATATGTATATAAGTATATATATGTATTCAAGTATATATGTACACTACCGTTCAAAAGTTTGGGGTCACCCAAACAATTTTGTGGAATAGCCTTCATTTCTAAGAACAAGAATAGACTGTCGAGTTTCAGATGAAAGTTCTCTTTTTCTGGCCATTTTGAGCGTTTAATTGACCCCACAAATGTGATGCCCCAGAAACTCAATCTGCTCAAAGGAAGGTCAGTTTTGTAGCTTCTGTAACGAGCTAAACTGTTTTCAGATGTGTGAACATGATTGCACAAGGGTTTTCTAATCATCAATTAGCCTTCTGAGCCAATGAGCAAACACATTGTACCATTAGAACACTGGAGTGATAGTTGCTGGAAATGGGCCTTTATACACCTATGTAGATATTGCACCAAAAAACAGACATTTGCAGCTAGAATAGTTATTTACCACATTAGCAATGTATAGAGTGTATTTCTTTAAAGTTAAGACTAGTTTAAAGTTATCTTCATTGAAAAGTACAGTGCTTTTCCTTCAAAAATAAGGACATTTCAATGTGACCCCAAACTTTTGAACGGTAGTGTATATATATATATATTAGGGCTGGGCGATATATCGATATACTCGATATATCGCGGGTTTGTCTCTGTGCGATATAGAAAATGACTATATCGTAATATTCGAGTATACATTCTCACGCAGTTGCTTTTAGCTGTGGGCATTACACTGCATGCGTTTCCCACTCTTTCTTGTCTCTCCTTCTCAAGGAGCGCACCTTCTTACACACGTTACATGTGCAACGTCACACGCTCCCACATAGCAGAGAGGTAGCGACATGGTAACGTTAGCTGTGATGCTAACGGTGAGGTGAGGATGGTAATATGGGAGAGAGAAGGTGCGAATCTGGTAACAAATGGAGGAAGAATTAATTACCAAGAAAAACAGCACAGGATCCATTGTCCGGCGGTGGTTTGGCTTCAAGGGGGAATATGTTGAACATTTATGCGGTAAAAGCGTTGTTACAAAAAGTAGCAGCACTGCTAATGTAGCATCATTTGAAAAGTCACCCCCTAGAGAATGAGGAGTGCTTGAAACTCTGCATGTCAACATCTCCGGCCGGTGCCACACCAACAAAATGCAGAGGCAACTATTTCCAGATCAACACCATATGAAAAAAAAGAGTCAACGACAGAAGGAGATAACGTCCGCAGGAACCTATTATGCAGCTCATTTTTATTTGACAGTTATTGAAATATCTTGTGTGACATCATGCACAAAAGTGCACTTTATTTGTTTTTAACTATTGTAGTGGCGTTCTGTACAAAAAGTACACTTTAAAGGCCTACTGAAATGAAATTGTTTTATTTAAACGGGGATAGCAGATCTATTCTATGTGTCATACTTGATCATTTCGGGATATCGCCATATTTTTGCTGAAAGGATTTAGTATAGAACAACGACGATAAAGATCGCAACTTTTGGTATCTGATAAAAAAAGGCTTGCCCCTACCGGAAGTAGCGTGACGTAGTCAATTGAACATATACGCAAAGTTCCCTATTGTTTACAATGATGGCCGCATGATGTGAGAGAGATTCGGACCGAGAAAGCGACGATTTCCCCATTAATTTGAGCGAGGATGAAAGATTTGTGGATGAGTAAAGTGCAAGTGAAGGACTAGTGGGGAGTGGAAGCGATTCAGATAGGGAAGATGCTGTGAGAGCCGGGGGTGACCTGATATTCAGCTGGGAATGACTAAAACAGTAAATAAACACAAGACATATATATACTCTTTTAGCCACAACACAACCAGGCTTATATTTAATATGCCACAAATTAATCCCACATAAAAACACCTAGGTGTTTGTTATGCTAGCTCCTAGCTACTAGCTCGAGCTAGTTATAGCTCGAGCGGGTAATATGGACGGGATCCCGTATATATAACCCGCCAATACAATTCAAACACCTGCACAACACACACTCACTCAGCCCAAAGAACCGTTCACCTAACCCAGGGGTCGGCAACCTTTACCACTCAAAGAGCCATTTTGGCAAGTTTCACAAATTAAAGAAAATAATGGGAGCCACAAAAAAAAAAAATTAAATTTAAAATGAAAAACACCGCATACAAAGCTTAAATTGCTTTGTGCTATGTTAACCAGGGGTCTCAGACACACGCACCGGCACGCACCTTGATATATGGAAATTTGATGTTAGTTTGGCCCGCGAGTTTTGAATGAATGGCGCTTGATAGCGTTATACTTGTCAACCCTCTCATTATTTCCGGGAGACTCCCGAATATCAGGGCGTGATGGCACTGCTTTTGGCGCCCTCTACAGCCTGCCCAAACACTGTACCTGCTCGACCACATGTAGAATGCAGCTTCAGCTTGCTCACGTAAGTGCCAGCAAGGCGTACTAGTTCAACAGCCACACAGCTTACACTGACGGTAGCCGTATAAAACAACTTTAACACTGTTACGTTACAAATATGCGCCACACTTTGAACCCACACCAAAAAAGAATGACAAACACATTTCTGGAGAACATCTGCACTGTAACACAACATAAACACAACACAACAAATACCCAGAATCCCATGCAGCCCTAACTCTTCCGCTCAACCGACGCACGGAGAGGGGGAGGGTTGATGTGTGGGGGGGTTTGGTGGTAGCGGGGGTGTATAATCTAGACCGGAAGAGTGTCTAGATTAGAGAGGCTGCACCAGGAGGCGTCCTGGTGCAGCCTCAACAACCTGGAGCTGAACGCCCAGAAAACAGTGGAGATGATCATGGACTTCAGGAAAGTCACAGCCCCACATCCCATGACTCTTCCACCCCCGTCCCCATTGTGGACTCCTTCCGTTTCTTGGGCAACACCATAACCCAAGACCTCAAGAGGGAGCCGACAATCTGCTCCCTCATCAAGAAGGCGCAGCAGAAGATGTACTTCCTGCAGCAGCTGAGGAAACTTAAGGTGCCGAACGAGATGCTGGTGCAGTTTTACTCAGCCATCACAGAGTCCATCCTGACCTCCTCCATCACAGTGTGGTTCCCCGGCGACACAGTCCAGGATAAGCATAGACTGCAGCGCATCGTACATGCTGCTGAGAAGGTGATTGGCTGCAAGCTCCCATCCCTCCAAGACTTGTTCTCCTACAGGACCAGGAGGCGTGTGGGTCGGATCACAGCTGACTCTTCTCACCCTGGACACACGCTATTCTCCCCTCTCCCCTCAGGCAGGAGACTACGCTCCATCCAGACCCACACCTCCCGCCACCTGAACATTTTTTTCCCCTCGGCCATCAGGCACATGAACAATAACTCCTAACAGTAACTCCTTCAATTCCTTGAATTCCTTCTAAGTCTATAACAAGATCTGATAGCTCAGTTACAGCTCTTTTTATTACCAAATATGTGTTATATGTGTTTTATGTTGCACGATTGCACCAAGAAAAATTCCTAGTTTGTGAACCTGTTCTCAAACAATGGCAATAAAACTATTCTGATTCTGATTCTGATATGTATATATATGTATGTATATGTACTCCGGGTTTACGTGCGGTCATAAATAGTGTGATTAATCTTGATGCATTTTCGATAATGCGATTACAGCTAACTTATATATATATATATATATATATATATATATATATATATATATATATATATATATATATATATATATATATATATATATATACTGTATATATTAGAGATGCGCGGATAGGCAATTATTTAATCCGCAACCGCATCACAAAAGTCGTCATTCACCCGCCATCCACCCGAACTCACATTTTATCAAAACCACAACCGCCCGCCACCCACCCGTTGTTATATATCTAATATAGACGATGCAAGGCAGAAAGGAGACTGATCCAATGCAGCAGAAACATTCAATGCGTGCCAAAAAATACATAGTTAAATGTTGTTACCCACTTATGAAAAACGAGCAGCACTCTTTGAAACAGGCAATTATTCATCAGGCACTGCTGCAGCTGTCACGCCAAATTTCTTCCCCCCTCTCTGCCATGACCCGCCCCCGCCGAATTCTTATTGGTTGGCGTGTGTGTGACGATGGCTGCCATTTGCTTCGTCACTGACGCGAATGAGATAAATAATATTATTTGATATTTTACAATAATGTGTTAATAATTTCACACATAAGTCGCTCCGGAGTATACGTCGCACCCATGGCCAAACTATGAAAAAAACTCAGACTTATAGTCCGAAAAATACGGAATGTATTTTTTTTCCTGAATTGGTTCAACCGCCACCCGCCCGAATCTATTTAAAATAAAAAATTTTCGTCATGCATCCGCCCGACCCCCGGATTATCCGCGGAGTCCGCGGTTGTGTCCGCAAACCGCATCTCTAATATATATAAATATATGTATATATATATAGATATATATATATATTAGGGCTGGGCAAGTTAATGCGTTAATTTTGAGTTAACCCATCAATCTATTAACGCCGACAAATATTTTATCGCCCGTTATTGCGTATGTTTTTTACATGCTTTAATTTTGTTAACGCATATTGCTGGCTCCTGCGTAAAAGGAAATAGAACGCGGAAGAAAACAAAACAAGTATGGAGAAGAAGAGTAACTCAACAGAACTTTTACAGGGTCATTTTCATTATAAAGTACTTCCAGGCGGCGGATTTGACAGAAGCAAAGTCGTTTGTAGCCACTGCCAAGCTGAATTTTCTTATCACGGGAGTACTTCCAGTCTAAAATATGACCTTAACGCGAAGCACACTGTTGATGCGAGCAAACTATTCAACAAAGCAGAAAGTGGAGCCAGGCTTCGGCAGACTACATTAAATGCAGCGTGCGGGAGAAGTATAAATAAACGAGAGCAAGAGAAGTTAACAATTGCCATAGCGAAGTGGATAATTACAGACTGTAGGCCCATTAGTGTTGTGGAAGATGCCGGCCTGAGAAACATTGTGCGAATCGCAACAAGTGACAGCACGTATGAGCCGCCATCAAGACGCACCATCGCACGAAGAATACACCAGTTGAATGAAAAGGAGAGGACTGTAAAAGTGACAACTTCACAACGTGCAGCTGCTACTGGACATCAATAGGTAACCATAATTACCTCAGAGTTACAGTGCATTATATTGATGAAAAGTGGTTGCTGCATTTACATGCTCTGTCTATAATGAAAACAGAGGAGAGGCATTATGCTGAAATATGCGCAGGGCACTTCACTGAAGTTATACAGCAGTAGAATTTGACAGATAAAGTCACCACACTAAGCACGGATAGTGCACGAAATATGATTGCTGCTGCGAGACAACTGCCTTTTGATCATATCCCCTGCTTTGCGCACAGTCTCCAGCGTTCTGTCACTGTTTGTCTGCACAACAGTGCGTTTGACAACATCCTTTCCAAGTGCAGAAAAGTTGTTGGGCACTTTAAACACAGTCCAGCAAATGCAGCAGAACAGAATTAGAGCAAAAACAAGCTGAACATGGACAGAAGAAAGAGGCCCTTGTGCAAGATGTTCCTACCAGATGGAATTAAACTCTGGACATGATAAAAAGCATCCGCAGAAACGAACAGCCTCTGAGTGACGTCCTCACCACAAGCACCAAGATTGCCATGCCAACTCCAGCTGAAATGGACAAGCTGCAGAGGTTGGAAACGCTACTGGAACCTTGCAGGTATGTTTTACATCATATTACTCAATATCCTGTCCGATTTCATGTAAGAGAGAAAAAATATGTAAATTCAGCATGAATATGTAGAGGATATTTTTTGTGTATAAGTGAATGCAATTCATTTTTGACTGAAGTGGAGTTGATTTTCTGTTGCAGGTATTTGACTGAACTTTTGGGAGGAGAAAAGTATGTGTCTTGCTCTATGGTTCTCCCTGCTTTTTGCCATCTCTTTCGGGTGATGGAGAGCTCAGATGATGACCCCACCTACGTGACCAAGTTCAAGCCTACATTTAGAGAGGATCTGGAGACACGTAAGGGAAATGCCAACATTGCATATCTGAAGATTGCTACTGCATTGGACCCTAGGTTCAATGACCTCAAGTGCATCCCCAGAGCTGAGAGGAGTGAGGTGTGGGCCTCAATCACCAACTTACTGAAGGAAGACAGGGTTACTGCAGAGAAACCTGTGCAAGAAAAAACCTCAGAGCCACCAAATAAAAAGTTAACTCTGTTGGCTGCCTCATCTGAGTCTGATTCTGAACATGAAGACTCAATTGAGAACAGTGTGCATCGATACAGAGTAGAACCTGCCATAAATTCCGATTCCTGTGCATTAGAGTGGTGGTCCAACTATGCAGGTTCACACAGCAGGCTGGCCCCATATGCACAGAAGTACCTGGCCACACCTGCAACCTCAGTCCCCTGTGAAAGGTTGTTTTCTCTTGCTGGTCATATTGTGCAGAAAAAGAGAGCTGCTTTATCTTCTGAAAATGTAAATAATCTTGTGTGCCTTAGCAACTGGCTTAGTGCAGAGGAGTAAAAAAATTAACTCCAGTATATGACTTTACAGTCTAGTCCTCAGCACAGTAAATCCCAGCAGTGAATTTTTTTTGAGCGTCACCTCTCTCTAATAGGGACATTTGGTAATGAATATAGACTGGTTATGCTGCTTCATGATGACCGTAAAACTTTTCTGTTGTTACCTCAGAAATTGCCTGTAGATTGTTGTGATTGTGGCTCAGGACTTTGTTTTATTTTTCATAAGGAACAGTATAACATTAATGCCCAGGTAGTGGCAATAAGCTTTAATTTTGTATTTGCTTTGATAACATTGTTGAAGCTGAGGCTGAAGATTTACAAATATTTTGTTTAACTGCTAACTGTTTAAAAATGCTGTTAAAAGTGTGTTTGCACAGTAAATGTTATGGCACTTTAATTCATAGGGCAGTACATTTAAAATCCATGGCCGTCAAGTTCTAAGAATGAACAAACTGCACCGAGTTGAGTGAGATTCTCTGAAGGAACTCCATTATTAACATGGACTTTACATTCTAGTGCCCTGTAAAGGAAACCCCAGCAGTGAAGTGTTTTGTGCTTCACCCTTTCTTTTCTTTTTCCCTGATAAAAGAAAATGTTTCTGCTGTTACCTCAGAAATTGCCTGTTCGGATGTTATGATTGTGGCTCAGGGATTTGTATGTAGATTATATTTATTTTCCATAACAAACAGGATAACTTAAATACCTTGGCAGCGGCAATAAGCTTGAATGTTTGTATTTACATTTCTTGAGTTGATTTTCATAAAATATGCTATTTAACTGCTACTGTTTAACAAGTACTGATTTAAATTGTGTTTGCACAACAAATGTTTTGGCGCTTTTGTTCATATGGGAGAATATTCCAATAATGGTGCACTCCACACTACTTTTGAATTCATTATTGGGTTTTGCGTATACAATGCAGTTAATCGTGATTAATCGGAGAAATAGTGCGATTAACTATGATTAAAATTTTTAATCGTTGCCCAGCCCTAATATATATATATATATATGTATATATATATGTATGTATGTCATGGTTGAAAGTTTACATACGCTTGTAAAGAACATAATGTCAGGGCTGGCTTGAGTTTCCAATAATTTCTACAACTCTTATTTTTTTGTGATAGAGTGATTGAAGCACATACTTGTTGGTCACAAAAAACATTTATGAAGTTTGGTTCTTTTATGTATCTATTATGGGTCTACTGAAAATGTGACCAAATCTGCTAGGGCAAAAAGTATACATACAGCAATGTTAATATTTGGTTACAAGTCCCTTGGCAAGTTCCACTGCAATAAGGCGCTTTTGGTAGCCATCCACAAGCTTCTGGCAAGCTTCTGGTTGAATTTTTGACCACTCCTCTTGACAAAATTGGTGCAGTTCAGCTAAATTTGTTGGTTTTCTGACATGGACTTGTTTCTTCAGCATTGTCCACATGTTCTCAATGGGGTTTAAGTCAGGATTTTGGGAAGGCCATTTTAAAACCTTAATTCTAGCGTGATTTAGCCATTCCTTTACCACTTTTGACGTGTGTTTGGGGTCATTGTCCTGTTGGAACACCCAACTGCGCCCAAGACCCAACCTCCGGGCTGATGATTTTAGGTTGTACTGAAGAATTTGGAGGTAATCCTCCTTTTTCATTGTCCCATTTACTCTCTGTAAAGTATTGTGGCCAAACAGCTCAATTTTTATTTCATCTGACCACAGAACTTTTCTCCAGAAGGTCTTATCTTTGTCCATGTGATCAGCAGCAAACTTTAGACGAGCCTTAAGGTGTCGCTTCTGGAGCAAGGGCTTTCTTCTTGCATGGTAGCCTCTCAGTCCATGGCGATGCAAAACACACTTGACTGTGGACACTCACACCTGTGTTCCTGCAGCTTCCAATTCATTGCAGACCTGCTTTTTGGTGGTTCTCGGTTGACTCTTGATCATCCTGACCAATTTTCTCTCAGCAGCAGGTGATAGCCTGCGTTTTCTTCCTGATGGTGGCAGTGACAAAACTGTGCCATGCACTTTATACTTACGAACAGTTGTCTGCACAGTTGCTCTTGGGACCTTAAGCTGCTTTGAAATGGCTCCAAGTGACTTTCCTGACTTGTTCAAGTCAATGATTCTTTTTTTTAGTTTCTTTTACTTTCCCACTCTCGCGTTTGTAACCGAGTCATCACATGAGCCCTATTTAAATGGGCTCAGAGAAGTCAACAGGTGTCGTCAATCATAATCACTCACATGAAGTTAAGAGGCCATGCCATGAAGCTAATTTGATTTGATTGTAACTTTTCTACATCACCAAAATTGATAATGTATGTTGCTGTATGTATACTTTTGACCCAGCAGATTTGGTCACAAGTATGTGCTCCAATCACTCTATCACAAAAAAATAAGAGTTGTAGAAATTATTGGAAACTCAAAACAGACATGACATTATGTCCTTCACAAGTAATAATAATAATAATAATAATAATAATACCTGGGATTTATATAGCGCTTTTCTAAGTACCCAAAGCCACTTTACATGTTAAAAACCCATCATTCATTTACACCTGGTGGTGGTAAGCTACTTTCGTAGCCGCAGCTGCCCTGGGGTAGACTGACGGAAGCGTGGCTGCCAATTTGCGCCTACGGCCCCTCCGACCACCACCTATCATTCATTCAACATTCATTCACCGGTGTGAGCGGCACCGGGGTCAAGGGTGAAGTGTCCTGCCCAAGGACACAACGGCATGGTAAGAGGCGGGGAGCGAACCTGCAACCCTCAGGTTTCTGACACGGGCGCTCTATCCACTACGCCATGCCGCCCAAGTGTATGTAGACTTTAGACCACGACTGTATATATATATATATATATATATATATATATATATATATATATATATATATATACATATATATATATATATATATATATATATATATATATATATATATATATATATATATATATATATATATATATATATATATATATATATATATATATCAATTACAGCTGTTTGCGTAAAAGCATGTGATTAATAAAAATAATATATTGCTTTATTATAAATAATCAAGATTAAACACACTATTTGTTATGACCGCATGAAAACCCGGAGTCGGCTTCCATTGCATGCAAAGATGAGTGATGAGAGGCGGCCAATTTCACTTCGAAACAAACTCAAATGGAACTTTACATAAAACTGAAGTAATTGGATGGCATTGCAGCGACAAACTTTCTCATCATCGGCGCACAACAAATTTAAAATAGCTTCTTAAAGCAAAACACATACAGGGTTTACGTGGGACATTAAAAAGCATTAAAAGTCATTAAATGGATAGTCAATACGTCAATCCATCGAAAGATAAATTAAAATGAACTCAATAAATTGGCGGTCATCAATAAATTACTTCGTCTGTCGGTGTTTGATTTCTTCGGCTTTGGCTTTCAAACTAGTAAGGTCCGAAAGTGTGAACAGCACTGCCTCATAGCGGACACACTGGACGGCACAAAAAAACAGCTTTGCCATTGTAGGCGTGGAGTCATTAACTCTGACATCATGTCATGTTCATGAGGAAGCTGAGCTATACAATTACATGTACAATTATATAATTACTTTTCTGAATAGACAAAGTGTCTAATATATTTTTTTGACAGTCCAAACCGGTATATGTTGACAAGCATACGTAAGAACGGAGCTGCAGCGTGATCGCCTCCTTTCTCACAGCAAAGCCAACATTTCAGACGTGCAAAATATAGACACAGTTTAAGTCTTGATAAATCACAAAGTGTGTGCTAAAAAAAATTGAGTGTGCATTTTCTCAGAGTACTGTGGGCGCTCTGATGATGAGCATATTTTCTGCACATACATGAAGACAAACACGCAAAATGGATTGCTATGAGGGGCCCGTTAGGTGACATTATTCAGAATTACCTCTTACATACACTACTGAAATGCTCCCACATAAACAACTGAAATCTTTTTCTTTTATACACACTACTGAAACACTCTTATAAACACTACTGAAATGCTCTTACATACACTACTGAAATGCTCTCACATAAACAACTGAAATCTTTTTCTCTCACACCCTACTGAAACACTCTTATAAACACTACTGAAATGCTCTTACATATACTACTGAAACACTCTTATAAACACTACTGAAACACTCTTATAAACACTACTGAAATGCTCTTACATATACTACTGAAACACTCTTATAAACACTACTGAAACACTCTTATAAACACTACTGAAATACTCTTACATACACTACTGAAACACTCTTATAAACACTACTGAAATACTCTTACATACACTACTGAAACACTCTTATAAACACTACTGAAATACTCTTACATACACTACTGAAACACTCTTATAAACACTACTGAAACACTCTTACTGTTGTGTTCATTCAAGTTAATCTTAAATACTGTTCTTATACTTGAATGCCTATTGGTAATGTGTTCTACTGTCTTACTCAGGCTATTTACGTTGTGCTTTTTGATACCTTGAAGCCACCGTAGTTGGGCTGGGCCTTTTGAGGAAGTTACTGAAATAAAGGAGAGTGCTGTTGTGAAGTTGAGCGAGGCTGTTGTGTCTGTTATTTGAACATAACATTTCCCCTCAATGCCACTAGCGCGAGGAAGCGCGCCATTCTCCTACACCTGCTTGGAGCGGAGGGGAACAGAATTTTCAATTCTCTCAGCGGTACGCTGGACACTTATGATGCAGTCATAACAGCTTTGAGCGGACATTTTGTAAAATCACAGAATATCCTACTCCGCCGGTTGGAGTTCAGACGAAGATGTCAGCGCCCGGGTGAGTCTGCCAGGCAGTATGTAGCAGATTTAAGAGCCCTATCACAGAACTGTAATTTCGGCAACCTCACTGATGAACTCATTCGAGACCAGCTCATTGAGAAAACGTCTAATCCCAGAGTGCAGGAGGAGTTGTTACTCAAGGATGCAACTTTGACACTTGATGACGCACTAATAATCGCAATACAAGTGGAATCGGCTACTGAATGTGCGGCCAAAATTGCGGAAAATAAGCCTCATAGGCCTACCCCTGTTATTGAACAGTCAGTGCAACAGCTATCAACCTCAGACCCTGATGCTGCTATACAGGTAGCGCGTCCCCAGCCAACACGTCAACAGAGACGGTGTGGGAATTGTGGCTCCAACCGCCATGCAACAAGGGCCCAGGACTGCCCTGCTAGGGGCCAAACTTGTCGCCGTTGTCAGAAGCCTAACCACTTTGCCAGGTGGTGCCGGTCCGCTCCGGCCGATTACCCTGATGCACAGTCACATGACCCGGCGGTGCCTGTGCGCACTGTAGGCCCCCACTCAGCGACTTTCTCGAGGTGCCCTGTTTACCTGGATGACTGCTGCTGACGGTCTGACCATCTGTGAAGACGGAGGGGCCTGTGCCCCACACCAGAGGTAGACATCAGGGTCGTCAGGGCCTGGTGGTCCGTCCGTAAAGTAAAGGACCTTCCGTATAAGTAGAGATGCCAACGCTCACATGCCCATATACAGGCGAGTGCCTCCCGTTCGCCCACTGAATATTTCTGCTCAGTGGGGCTGAGCGCCCGAGAGGCAAACGCTACCGGTCTCTCTACGCCATCATGGATCTGTGACAGAACGGCACCTAGAGCCACTGCGGAAGCATCACAGGTCACGAATGTGGGGCTGTCCAGTTGGAAGTGCGCCAGGATCGGAGACGTGGTGAGGAGCCGCTTCAACTCGTCGAAACCAACCTGGCACTTGGGAGTCCAAGACCATGGTGTCTCCTGCCTGAGCAGCATCCTGAGCGGGGCCGTAATGGAGGAGTACTGAGGCAGGAACCGCATGTAGTAGGCTGTCATCCCCAAAAATGATGCCACCTGGGAGGCCGTCGCAGGAGTGGGGACGTCGATGATGGCATCCACGTTCGACTGGAGAGGCGAGATGCCGTCGGCGGAGACACGGAACCCAACAAAGTCTATGGCGGGTGCAGCGAAAACACACTTCTCTGTGTTCAGCGTGGCATGGTGGCGCTTGAGTGCGGTGAAAACCTGTTCCAGGCGGGCATCGTGTGTGGCAGCATCTGGCCCATGCACCACAATATCATCCAGATACGCCACAGTCCCAGTGCAGCTAGCGAGGATTGTGGACATGATTTTCTGGAAACAACTCGGCGCTGAATTGAGCCCAAAAGGCATCCTCGTGTAGCGGTACAGGCCAGTGTGGGTGATAAACGCTGTCAAGTCCCTACTCTCCTTATGTAAAGGGACTTGTGTCTTCACCATGCTGCGTGACTACATCAGACACGGTTGGCCTTCCCGTGTCCCACCTGAGCTAGAGCCGTATTCCCGTGTGAAGAACGAACTGTCATGCTGGGGTGAGGCCTGCATCGCCCGGGGACACTGCGCTGTTATCCCAGTAGCCCTCAGAGGGTGTGTCTTACAGATGGCACACCAGGGTCACCTTGGCATAGTCAAAGCCAAGCAAAGGTGCCGTGACACAGTGTGGTGGCCCGCCATCGATCGAGACCTGGAGGGACTCATCCGCTCCTGTGCAGCGTGCCTCACCAGTGGGAAGACTGGGCCACCCGCTTCGCCTCCACTCCAGCCCCTGGACTGGCCAACTAAACCGTGGGACCATCTCCAGCTTGATATCTGTGGTGAGCTGCATAATGTGCCACACCACCAGAGGTTTCTTGTGGTGGTCTACGACCTGCATTCCAAGTGGCCTGAGGTGGCTCCCATGGGAACGGTCACCTCTGCTGCCGTCGTCGCCTTCCTGGACCGCCTGTTTTCCCGTTGGGGTTTACCCCGAGCCATCACCACGGACAACGGTCCTCAGTTCCTGTCCTCGGAGTTCACCGCCTACCTTGCCAGCAAGGGTGTTACTCACATCAGAACCTCCGTCTACCACCCCCAGGCAAACGGGGGGGTGGAAAGGTACAACCAATCACTGAAGAATGGACTGCGTGCTCACATGTCCGAGGGATACTCGCTGGAGGCTGCACTGAATCAGACCCTCCTCCACTACAGGGCGACTGTCCACTCTACAACAGGGGTCTCTCCTGCCAGCCTCATGGTGGGTCGAGAGTTTGTGCTTCCCCTGTCGAGACTCCGCCCACCGATGGCCGCGAGCCCGCGACCATGCTCAGCAGCAGTCAAGTCTCGCGTCAAGGGACAACAAACTTCCATGAAGCAAAGGTTCGATCAGAAGCACAGGGCTAAATGGCCAGCTGTCAGAGTGTCGGACTGGGTCAGAGCGCGCCGGCCCCACCGCGCCAACAAACTGTCAACATTCTGGTCTGCTCCATACCAGGTCAGCCGCCAGCTGGGCCCAGCTTCATTTCAGTTAACCGATGGATCCCGTTGGCACGCTAGCTGCCTGCGCAAGGTACCTGCCCCTCCTCACCAGCCTCACGTCACAGGGGTGGCACCGAACATTCCCGCATTGGGGCCACGCCCTCCGGTGCCCGATCCAGTGGCAGCACCCCTCGCCCAGGCTGTGCCGGTCGCGCAGTGCCCTGCTCCAGCACCGGCCCCACTGCCGGTCCCCCTTGCTCCTGAGCCTCGGCCTGTTAGGGCCCGTGCACGCCCTGAGCGTTTTCAGGACTTTGTGGCCACCTTCCATACTTGAAGTTTTAAGAGAGGAGGGGAAATGTTGTGTTCATTCAAGTTAATCTTAAATACTGTTCTTATACTTGAATGCCTATTGGTAATGTGTTCTACTGTCTTACTCAGGCTATTTACGTTGTGCTTTTTGATACCTTGAAGCCACCGTAGTTGGGCTGGGCCTTTTGAGGAAGTTACTGAAATAAAGGAGAGTGCTGTTGTGAAGTTGAGCGAGGCTGTTGTGTCTGTTATTTGAACATAACACTTACATACACTACTGAAACACTCTTATAAACACTACTGAAACACTCTCATAAACACTACTGAAACACTCTTATAAACACTACTGAAATATTCTTACATACACTACTGAAATGTTTTTGTCTCACGCACACACACACCTGGAATTATTTTTCACTAGTATGTATAAACGGATTTCACCTGTGTGTGTGTGTGTGCTTTTTACACGTGTGTGTAAGGGACAACAATTTCAGTAGTATGTGTGCAAAGATTTCAGTTATGTGTATGAGCGCATCTTACCATTGTGTATACGAGCATTTTACCACTATGTGTAAGAGCATCTTACTAGTGTGTGTGAGCGATGTTGCATTCCGGTTCCGGTAAAATCCCCGCCCCTTTTCAGACAAGTTTTTTTTTTTTTTTTTAAAGCCAAGTTGTGGACAAAATGTCTGCCGACAAGTAGCTTAACCGAGGCGGGAGCTCCACTTCATAATTTGAGGGCTTCAGCGGAGAATATAATAACACTTTCAATGCAACAAGGGTCGGACTGCCGCCATGGGTCTCCCCCGCAGGACGCGGCACCTGAGCGGCCACACAGCGATGCCTTTCTCCTCCCGACAGCCGCAGCCTGGAGCACTCGTTCCATTGCGAGTTTGCACCGCACACATGCAACGTTTCAGTTCATGGACATCGGGGCAAAAGGAGGAAAAGGTAATTAGATATGATTTATTTCTAAATGATTGTTGAATCACACGAAATGTAAGACAACATGGCATTGTAGTGAGCAACAATAGTAACATGTCGAAATGTGAGTCACATCGTGTTACGTCAGTAGGTAATCATATACTAATGATAATGGATTGCATTTATTTAGCGCTTATCATCGACTAGATAAGGGGTCCCCAAACTACGGCCCGCGGGCCGGTTACGGCCCTCCAAAGTCCAACATCCGGCCCGCTGGGAAAAACAATTTTTTTGTATTATTATTTTCAATCCGTCTTTTCTAATCTAATCCATTTTTTGGTGTTCCCTAGCCGCTCAGGCAAATCATATTGTCTACAAATGCTCTCACATAAACAACTGAAACACTCTTACATACACTATGACTTATATTGTCTTAGCTGTTTTCATGTGATCTGATTGTTACATTCTTATTTCAGAGTCACCACACAGCTGCATGACCATTTCAACAAGGACGGAATAAACAACCTCAGGATTCATGGAACTTCTCTGCACACAAATATATTAATTGGAATATTCAATAAATTTCACATAGAAACATTGTGAATATTATTTTCAACAGTGTGTTGAAAACAACCTTTTTTGGCTCAGAAAGGTTCCTTATGTCTCATTATTCATATCCTTTCAATATTTGTCGGTGTGTAATTCCAGACATAGATGTAAACATTAATGAGACAACAATGAACATTTTTCAACAAGTGAACCCACTTGAAAATGATGGCAACTATGGAATAGACATTTTCACTTCAATTCTGCACTTTATTCAGTGGACAACATGGGAATAATAAGGTTTGTTAAAATGTTTTCTTCACTTGTGCAGTGTATTCTGCAAATTAACATTTTGTTTAAACATTTTGTAAAAAATAAATAAATAAGGAACCTGTTATACAGACCTGTATGAAGTTGCCCACTTTATTATTGCAAATATCAGAATAACACCGCAATACGTTTGTGCTGTGAACATTTATGTTTCTACGGTCCACACACACTTTGTCAAAATCTCCCCAAACTTGTCCCAAACGCTTGTGATACACAATTTTTTTGTCTTATGATTATTGTATTTAGGTTAGGGGCTAGGTGTAAATATTAACACATTAACTTAAACTATAATTTTAGACAAACAATATGTATTGTCTGACTACAAGAAGCATTGAAAAGTATATAAATAATAAGGCATAGGGAACCTTTTTTGAGAGAAAAAAAAAAAAGATATTTAATATGTTTATGAGAAATGTATTGAATATTCCAATTAATATATTTGTGTGCAGAGAAGTTCCATGAATCCAGAGGTTGTTTATTCCATCCTTGTTGAAATGGTCATGCAGCTGTGTGGTGACTCTGAAATAAGAATGTAACATCAGATCACATGAAAACAGCTAAGACAATATACGTCATACAGGGAAATGCATTTGTAGACAATATGATTTGCCTGAGCGGCTAGGGAACACCAAAAAATGGATTAGATTAGAAAAGACGGATTGAAAATAATAATACAAAAAAAAAATTGTTTCCAGCGGGCCGGATGTTGGACTTTGGAGGGCCGTAACCGGCCCACGGGCCGTAGTTTGGGGACCCCTTATCTAGTCGATGATAAGCGCTAAATAAATGCAATCCATTATCATTAGTATATGATTAGCTACTGACGTAACACGACGTGACTCACATTTCGACATGTTACCATTGTAGCTCACTACATTGCCATGTTGTCTTACATTTCGTGTGATTCAACAAATCATTTAGAAATAAATAATGTCTAATTACCTTTTCCTCCTTTGGCCCCATTGTCCATGAACTGAAACGTTGCATGTGTGCGGTGCAAACTCGCAATGGAACGAGTGCTCCAGGCTGCGGCTGTCGGGAGGAGAAAGGCACCGCTGTGTGGCCGCTCAGGTGCCGCGTCCTGCGGGGGAGACCCATGGCGGCAGTCCGACCCTTGTTGCATTGAAAGTGTTATTATATTCTCCGCTGAAGCCCTCAAATTATGAAGTGGAGCTCCCGCCTCGGTTAAACTACTTGTCGGCAGACATTTTGTCCACAACTTGGCTTTAAAAAAAAAAAAAAAAAAAACTTGTCTGAAAAGGGGCGGGGATTATACCGGAACCGGAATGCAACATCGCTCACACACACTAGTAAGATGCTCTTACACATAGTGGTAAAATGCTCGTATACACAATGGTAAGATGCGCTCATACACATAACTGAAATCTTTGCACACATACTACTGAAATTGTTGTCCCTTACACACACGTGTAAAAAGCACACGCACACACAGGTGAAATCCGTTTATACATACTAGTGAAAAATAATTTCAGGTGTGTGTGTGTGCGTGAGACAAAAACATTTCAGTAGTGTATGTAAGAATGTTTCAGTAGTGTTTATAAGAGTGTTTCAGTAGTGTTTATGAGAGTGTTTCAGTAGTGTTTATAAGAGTGTTTCAGTAGTGTATGTAAGAGTATTTCAGTAGTGTTTATAAGAGTGTTTCAGTAGTGTATGTAAGAGTGTTTCAGTAGTGTATGTAAGAGTATTTCAGTAGTGTATGTAAGAGTGTTTCAGTAGTGTATATAAGAGTATTTCAGTAGTGTTTATAAGAGTGTTTCAGTAGTGTTTATAAGAGTGTTTCAGTAGTGTATGTAAGAGTATTTCAGTAGTGTTTATAAGAGTGTTTCAGTAGTGTTTATAAGAGTGTTTCAGTAGTATATGTAAGAGCATTTCAGTAGTGTTTATAAGAGTGTTTCAGTAGTGTGTATAAAAGAAAAAGATTTCAGTTGTTTATGTGAGAGAATTTCAGTAATGTATGTAAGAGGTAATTCTGAATAATGTCCCTAACGGCCCCTCATAGATTGCGCTCCTTATTTTGCCAACTTAAGAAACGCAATCCTCGACACACAAACTTTGTAGCTCAGCTTGGCATGTGCCATCAAGTTTGCACGTGTTTTAGTACACGCAAAACTTTAGTAGATCAGATTAAATGTCCTCCAACAAGCACACGTGTTTGGTCTTTTCTCATAATTTACTTAAGTAATTTACAAAATGTATCATTATTAACGAGTGTCAAATAATTACAGATGCATATTACTTACACATACAAAGTATTTGAGGCAGAATTGTATTAGAAAGTATCCAGTAACAAACATGTCCACGTCATTTAACTTAACGCGTCATGAGCTTAATTTAATGAATTATTGTGGCCACTAGGTGTTGCCAATAACCAATTACCACTCCTCTTCAACTGAAAGACAGCACAAGTCCATTCCAAATGTTAAATTAAATAGGTTTGTGTTTTTCACACCTACCATTGTTCTCTGCGTGACTAATTTCACTTGAATAAACCTTTTCTAACCTTCCAAACTACAAGTAATGAAAGTATGTACGCTTCCTTCTGAAACTGTATTGATTCAAAATTGGATCAAAATCGGTATCGTATTCGACGCGAAAAAGTTGTATCGCAACTAACAGTAGCGCCATCTAGCAGTATACAACAAACATTGTCGACATATTGTGCTGTAAACACACATTTTTGCCACAAAATAGATCCTATTTTGTTAAGTTAGGTTAGCTGGACACTTTATGTATCTTGAAGGACCAAAACGTTGAATACGAAATGCAGCAATTGGATGTGTTTACCTTGAAGTTGTTCAATGAGGGTCATTGCCATCCTGGAACCCTGAGCGTCAAACACCACCTGACCCTAAAACCACAAGGTGAAGAACAAAACTAAGTTTGGATCCAGACTGCCTGTTGATCCCGTCCTGCTTTGGGACTTACCGAAACCCCCTCGAAGGAGCTGGTGTTGAGAGCACGGTAAATCTCGGACGTGATGTCGTGGTTGTTGTAGTTGAAGTCCTCCAGCCGCCGACCTTTTGCCTTGAGCGGTGCCACCGTCTTATTGAGGGCCAGCGCCAGGGCCCAGACTGCGTCGTAGGCCAAGGGGGCCTCCTGGAAGCCGCCCGTCTCTTCGGGATTCATTCCTCCCAGACGAGACATCAAGGCAGCCAGAAACTCTTGTGATGTCTGATTGAGGGGCGAGAGACAGAATAAAACGGAACTGAGAGGAGACTTCCCCGAGATAAAAGCAGATTCTGGTGAGACGATGTTTAAGACGAAGACGCAGAGGAGTGAGCAACTTTTCAGTCCGTCCAGCTTAAATAAAGCTGTGAATTTTGGGCGAAAATTTTATTTATTTAAATATAAAAAAAATATAATCATTAAAATATACACTAACTAAACAAAATAGATTAATTTATGAATGATTTAAATTGTGAAATATAATGTGAAGTAATTGTACTGAAATCATTTACTTATTTATGTGATATTTATTAGAATTCATGTATAATCATATTAATTATATTGACTTTTTTGTTAACTATCATAACATTTGTTTAAAAAGCATGTAGCATTAAATAAATGACAATAGATCCATGATATCTCTCATTCTATAAATACAAATATAAAATAGAATAATGCAATCTCAAGGTTTAGTGAAATGATTTCATATCATATGTCACAATTTAACTATCAAAACTTTTTATCCATCCATCCATCCATTTTCTACCGCTTATTCCCTTCGGGGTCGCGGGGGGTGCTGGTGCCTATCTCAGCTACAATCGGGCGGAAGGCGGGGTACACACTGGACAAGTCGCCACCTCATCGCAGAGCCAACACAGATAGACGGACAACATTCACACTCACATTCACACACTAGGGCCAATTTAGTGTTGCCAATCAACTTATCCCCAGGTGCATGTCTTTGGAGGTGGGAGGAAGCCGGAGTACCCGGAGTACCCGCAGTCACGGGGAGAACATGCAAACTCCACACAGAAAGATCCCGAGGCCGGGATTGAACTCACGACTACTCAGGACCTTCGTATTGTGAGGCAGACGCACTAACCCCTCTTCCACCGTGCTGCCAAAACTTTTTATAATTTTTTAAATTTTCAGTGTATTTATTTGTATTTTTTTATTGGCCATGAAATAAATAAATGCATCATTAAACAAATACATTTGAAAATAGGTTTAACGCAACTATTTTAGACAATATTTCACAATTAAATTAATCAATCACAATATTATGGACACATTGATAATTAGTTTCTCATTTTATTTACCTAATTTGTACTTTGATAACACAAATACTATCTATTGCAGGGGTGTCTACAGGGCGGCGCTTATTGCAGCTCGTTATTTATTAGCCCTTGTCTTATTCTGAAAATTAAATAATTTCATTATACTGTATATCAGGCGTTCTTCACATTTTTGACTTCAGGGCCCAAGTTTTCCACTACAGAGGGGCCTTGGGGCCCACTCAAATATTATTACTGAATTTGTACTCTTACTCTTTATTTTAATCGTATTAAATAATTATATCTGACATACAGTACATCCAATTTACCAGGATACACCTTGTCAAATGAAATGAAAAATGTTTTGATCACAAAGGTTATTATCAAGGCTTATATCAGGCTGATTACAAAAATGGGACTCATAAAAACTGATGAAAAATACAATTACACAATGCTAAAACAAATAAAGTCTAACTTAATGATAAATACATTTCATAAATAAACCGTCAATAAAATTATTTAAAGTGCAAATTAAAATACAGCTTCACCACTTTAGCCATATTGTTTGCACTTATTTGGGAAACTTCTCTTTGAAACTGAAATCAACCAAAAATTTAAACTTGAGCTTCTCTTCTTCTAGCTCCAGACGTCTTATTTTTATTTGATGTTGTAATTACTGCCACATGCGGTGGAAAAGTGTATCATAAATGAATACGGCTGCTCCCATACGGACCACAGCTGAGAAACAGATATTTTTTGGCGGCCCTCTAAGGGACGCTTGCATGCCAACAATAGGCCCTATGGTTAAGAAACACTGGTATATATGATACACTCATAACTAGGGATGTGTACCGGTATTTTCTGGTACCGGTTCCTAATTAGGTCGGTCCATGAGATTCTGGACTAATGATACTGGTTTTGTTCCAGCTGACCGACACATTAAAATCTGCTTTGAATAATGACAAATAAGGAAGCAACACCACACAAAAATTTGTAACACCACAAATTGGCAAAAGTTCCTCAAAGCCACGCACGTTGTGTCAGTTTGAAGTGAACACACTTTTCTCACGAGTCACGACCGTGTTTTATCAACCGTCCTCCTAGCAAGCCATTATTCCACAGGCCAGGAATAATCCACTCATGAAAAATGTAGGTAATATAATAATCCATGAAGTTGCTTTGAAGCAAGATAGCATCTGCTGTGACTGACAGGTCTCTGTTGCGCTCTGACGTCACTCCATTGTGCCGCGTTTGCATATCATTAAAAGATAGTTTGCTTAAATGTATTTCAGTTTGTTCTGTCTCTTGACTACAAACTGGACGATCGAGCATTACACTTGATCACTGAGTCTTTTATTTGTACAACACACACTACACACATACTGTACATACATCGGTAGCTGTTAACAATCAATATGGCTTCCGGTCCGTCACTCAAATACGTCTGTGTGCAACATAAACACATGATTCCAATTGTTACAAATTGCACACCCGCATAACATGTTAATTGACTGTATTGAGAAATATATGATATATTTGATATGATTTAATGTGAGTGTGAGTGTTGTCTGTCTATCTGTGTTGGCCCTGTGATGAGGTGGCGATTTGTCCAGGGTGTACCCCACCTTTCGCCCAAATGCAGCTGGGATTGGCTCCAGCATCCCCCGCGACCCGAGAGGGACAAGCGGTAGAAAATGGATGGATGGATATTTGATATGACATATCATGTAAAAGTGTTTTGCACATGCTTGCCATACATACATATTATTTCCAGCTGAGTGTAATTGTAATGAATAGAAAAACAGTGATGGATCTGTGTCGTCTTTACAAGAAGATGACATTAAAGATTAAAGATTAAAGTACCAATGATTGTCACACACACACTAGATGTGGTGAAATTTGTCCTCTGCATTTGTCCCATCCCCTTGGGGAGCAGTGGGCAGCAGCGGCGCCGGGCATAACTGCCTTTCACCTTGCACTGCACACCTTGCATAGTTGGCTTCTTTAGGACTTAAAAAACCAGGTCTGCCCTGACATGTACAATACATCATCATGTCAACATCATGTTGGAGGGGTTATGGTTAAAATTGTGCTAACATAAACGCTATATCAAAATGCATTTTTTTACATCTTTATTTCCACAAATGAGATATAGTACCGCTAAACATCAGTATAAATAACGAATATCTATAAGGGCATTGAACCAATAAAATCTTAACAATATATATCCCTACTCATCAGTGACGTGCAGTGAGGTTCATGGCTGGTGAGGCCCTGACTTCATCACAGTCAGATTTACAAACATATAAACCCTAAAGAGTATCTTATTCACCATTTAATTGGCAGCAGTTAACGGGTTATGTTTAAAAACTCATACCAGCATTATTCCCTGCTTGGCACTCAGCATCAAGGGTTGGAATTGGGGGTTCAATCACCAAAAATTATTCCCGGGCGCGGCGCCGCTGCTGCCCACTGCTCCCCTCACCACAATAATGTTCGTGTTGGAGGAGTGGTGAATGAATGAAATATGAAATCCGTGCTGCAGTCTGCAAGTGTACCTAATGCTGTGGCCCTGCAGTCATTCACAACTCCTCCAACACAAACATTATTGTTTTTGCACTTTTTGGCTTCTTATTAAATAGATTTTTTAAATAGATTCAATCTTGCACGTGGAAAGTTTAAGTGTGGGCTTTAGTTGATATAACACTCCCGTCAGGGGGTACATTCTACGGCGGGTGTGCATTCTCTACCACCAGGAGGCGGGATTACTGCGAGCCTCAGCCAGCGCGTCTTTTGCAGCCGTTTTATGATTGCTCAGCACAAGAAATACGTTACACACATACAGTTGTTGACAAAATACACTGTAAATTATATACCTCAGCTAACTAAACTATGGAAATGTATAATATAGTTCATATAGCAATACGGTGTCACTGCACAGCAGGCCAGCAGTTAGCCGAGTCCGCAATCCATGTTGAGGCACGAAGCAGTGACGTGCCTCAACTGGCTGCGGATCACAGCAAGTCTCTTCTCAGTATTTGAACGGCAAATGTGAAAATTCAGCGATTTTGAAGAAAAATAATCTAAAACTGGTCAAGTTAAATGGAAAATAACTTTATAGTATAATCACTGGATACATATAACAATTTAATTTTTTTTTTTCCTTTTTACATTTTTTTTCTTTCCATGATGGCACGTGAGGCCCCGCCTCACCTGCCTCCACTGACTGCACGTCACTGCTACTCATAACTATTTGCCTTGTCACCTGTAACAAAAAAGCTAAGATGTAGATGTTTTTTAGATGTTTTGTACGGTTATTTTATCATACATAGACTGACCTACATTACCTTGCTTATAACGCCTGTAACGTACAAGATGTATCAAAGTAGCCCCCGCATCCTCTTGTTTTTATGTATGCGTCCATACATGGATGACAGACAACAAATTAGCTGAACTGTTGGATGCTAACCATTTTTATGCTAACTCGCAGACAACTACCTAGCGTTGTCGCCATCGCCACTGTCAACGTACTGTTTGTTGAAAAATAGCCGAGATGTAATGAAGTACAAAACTACCGCTGACGGAAAACGTGGGCTGACAACTAACTCTAACGCCTCACAGAGTGTTTTGGGTGTAAATTCGCCCTCAGTGATTTGTCACCCGCGTACTTTGGCAGGAGAACAATTAAGCTAATCTCTGAGTGCTCATGTGTGACGGCAGATTATTGCGAGCAATCATCAAGATGTCCCAGAGGATTCCCCGAGGCCCACGCACGTCCAATTCAGCACTGACAAGTCTGATTCATTAAAATTCCACCTTGGCATTTAAATGGCGATGTGCATCGCACATCCTACGGTGCCTGGCATGCCGGCTGTCTGCGGCCGCCCCAGCGCGGAGAAATATGCCAATTTCAAACTTGGAAATTGAATTTGAAATAGACTGATAATATGCAGGCGCCTCCATCGTATCTGGGACATTACACGTCCACGCCGACAGGTGTGCTTTTTTAAATTCAAACAACAGCCGCTGGTAATGGGGGCAGGGGGAAGGACGAGTAAACAAGAAGAGGAAAAGTCAGGAAAGGTCAAAAGGAGAGATGCTTTAAGAGGATTAAACAGCGTGAATGTGGAGATGAGGCAGGAAGTGGCGCTGAGATGCTAAAATGCTGACCATAAACAAAAAAGGAGGAACCCCACTTCTATTTCGTGAGGCGAAATCCTCCTTCTGTTGCAGATTTAGGAATATTCTTGATAAACAGCGCATTAACGCCGGAATATTTATCTCGGTAAACACCCAAAGCGCCAACAGTAACAGTTTATACACGCCAAAGAATGACTTGAATAAATGAAAGACTTGCCAGCACACAGCTAAACTGTTGCCTACAGTGCAAAAAAACAGATGTTTATAATCCACATTAGGTTGTTTTTTTTACAAAACAGTTTAGCTAGCATTAGCTTCGCACACAGATACTTAGCCAATGGCTCTGTTTAGCTAATTACAGAAAGAAATAAAAAGGAATCGTTTTTATTGGCGCTAGTTAGTTATTGGGTTTCGAGGATGAATTTCTAACTATTTGCGAAGGATAGAGCAAATACTGAAGAAGCCACATATGGACAACACACATGGCTCATGGACTCCAGCGTACTGTGGGCGTAGTGTACTGCACTGAATGCGTAATGTAATTTATACTCAACTCTGTATGTATACACTTGCTCTTTTGTAATATTGCGACTCATTTTAATTGCCAATAATACATCTAAATAAACAAATGACAGACTGAATGACTGAGCACTAGAGTTGTCCCGATACTAATATTTTGGTACCGCTACCAAAATGTACTTCGATACTTTTTGATACTTTTCTAAATGAAGGGAACCACAAAAAATGTCATCATTAGCTTTATTTTACAAAAAAAAATCGTATGATACATTATGTATCATACTTATATGTATCATATGTATTATACATATGTTTCTTATTGCAATCAAATAACAATTTTGTCATTAAATAAGGTAGTGAACATACTAGACAACTTCTCTTTTAGTAATAAGTAAGCAAACAAAGGCTCCTAACTTAGCTGCTGACATATTCAGTAACATAGTGTGTCATTTCTCATTCTACCATTTTGTCAAAATTACGAGGGACAAGCGGTAGAAAACAAATTATTAATCTACTTGTTCATTTACTGTTAATATCTGGTTATTTTTTGTTTTAACATGTTAAAATGTAAGAAGCACTTATTTTTTTGTTGTTTGATACATTATATAAGTTTTGGGTCGTACCACGAATTTGGGTATTGATCCGTTGCAGGGTCATACATTGGTCATACTTAAAGTCTTCATGTATTCAGTGACATATTTCCTGAGTTTATAAACATAATACAAACATAAAAAAGGAAAAAAAGACTGTGGTGATAAAAAATGTTGATGTAATCATTGTAGTAACAACTAGATACGGCTCTTGTACCTAACATCATTACAATCGATATCTGTGTAGACCGACTGTTTTGTTTACATTCAGGAGCGCTAGCTTGTTGTTAGCGGTTAGCTATTGTATCCTCCTACGGTGTGTAGTGAGCATGTTTTGCTATTCTTCGACCTGCTGGGAGTGTTTTTGTAAGAAATGTACTTTATTTGTCACCAGGGACGGCGTGGCGAAGTTGGTAGAGTGGCCGTGTCAGCAATCGGAGTGTTGCTGGTTACTGGGGTTCAATCCCCACCTTCAACCATCCTAGTCACGTCCGTTGTGTCCTTGGGCAAGACACTTCACCCTTGCTCCTGATGGCTGCTGGTTAGCGCCTTGCATGGCAGCTCCCGCCATCAGTGTGTGAATGTGTGTGTGAATGGGTGAATGTGGAAATACTGTCAAAGCGCTTTGAGTACCTTGAAGGTAGAAAAGTGCTATACAAGTATAACCCATTTATCATTTATCATTTACCATGGAGGAGAGGCTAGTGATTTAGAAGTAGCTAAAACACTACAGAGTTAGCTGCTACTAGCTGGCTATGTTTTAAATCCCCACTTGCAGAGCAGCGCTTCAGTGTTTATAACTCCAACTTTATCATTAGGTTTAAAGCCAAAATACGTCCATTCTCACTGACGCTCACATACAGTGAAAAACTTATTTTTTCTGCAGCATTTTCCCGGTTTTCGTGTCGTGACTGAGGCAGAACATTTCCAAACTATAAGCCGCTACTTTTTTCCTACACTACTAGGGATGGGCGATACCACACTTTTAGGATTCGATACGATACTTTTTCTTGCATTTTCATCGATACAGATACCGATACCATTAATTTCTTATTGGCAATTTTTGTCAGTCAAAAATATTATTACTATTATTATTTAAGACAAATCACAAGACAAATACAGACCATTTATACCACATGTATTATGGTCAATATATAATAAAAGTCAAATTAAAATAAATAACATAAATATGAAAAATAAATTAAATATTGTATATAATAATAATTATATATTATATATAATAACAATTAGATATTAGGGCTTTCCAATTAACTGTCAAATCCGAATCGCAAGAAGCTGCAGTTATTTTTTAAAGTTTGTGATATAATTAGCAATTAATGAAATATGAAATAGGGTAATGTTTTCGAAATGTAAGAAATCATGTTACAGATTAAAACCAAAATCACATTCAATCATATATTTCAAGATTTTCTTGGAAAAAAATAAAACTGTCATGCAAAGATGAAGAATCTCCAAATTATATCTCTTTCTTATCTTGTTTTAAATACTCAAGCAATTTTCAACTAACAGTAAATTCCCCTGTGTGGAAATTGTTTGAATTTAGGATAATCATTTAAACAAAAATATTCAGTAAAAAAATAAAATAAACAATGCCTGACACTGGATATGCCTGGCTGCATCGCTGTCGGCTGGCTGTGTGTGTGTGTTGCACGTTGACGACGCTCATTCGCTGTCTCCTGTGACGTGACTGGGCCAGCTCTATACTCTGCCAGGTACAGGGGTGTCCCAGCACATAGTAAGTTAAGTAAGTCATCAAAAACATCTGAAAGTGATGCTTGCACCCCCCACACGCAGTTTTTTGGTTTATATCGATACTTTTTTCAGAAAAGTGATGCCAAATGAGTAGCGTGTGAGTATCGATATATCGATACCACAGGATCGATACGCACATCCCTATACACTACACGGCTCATCATACGATGCGGCTAACTTATTTAAAAAAATTCCGCTAATTGCCATAATGTTTGGTGTTCAATAATTTTCATTAAACCCAAGCACAGGACTGAAATGGCGCTTTATTGTTTGTGCTATGGCGCCATCTTTTGGGCGAGTTCGTTCACTGCAGGTGCTGCGAATTGAAAATATACTTTCTGTTTTGCCTCAAACCGAAAGTAAAACCGTTAATAGCATTTCTGCTCGAAAGGATTCTCCATTCATCACTCCAAACAACGTTTGTAAGTTTCACAATTTGACTAAAACAATTCTTACTTACTAACTTACTGTTGGATGTCTGTAGGAGTGTTTTCATGCATATTTGTACATGCTATCGCAATGCATTGAAGCTAGCATCGTTAGCATTAGCTAATATGCTAACACATCTACGAGTGTCTGTTAGTATTATTAACATACAATGGCGTTCATTTTGTATTGTTTGTTTAACAAATTACTCAGTAAACTCACCAAAACGTCACCGTGGAGTTATTGAGTCTGTTTAGCTGATTGGTGAGCGAGCTTCCGCATCTACTGGGTCCATGGCGAAAACTTCTGTTTTGTCTGATCAACCCTTTTACTGCCGTTTTACAGGCACCGTTTGGAAACAATGAAGGTACTGTAAGTAAATAAACATTTACAAAATATTTCTGTGTAAATAGAATTTCACAACGTATATATCTGCGACTTATACTGTAGTACAGTACGGTGGGGCTAATATCTGGAAAATACTTTTTTCTTTGAAAATTTAGTGGGTGCGCTTTATAGTCCGGAAAATTGAAAGGGCATACTGGAAAGCCTTATATGCCCGTTGTGTTGAAAGTGGTGTTTTAATCTGAATAATCACAGTGTTGCTGTGGGTTCATTTTGATTCATCACGATGCAATATCATTAATTTTCAACCAGCATTTATAGTCTTACATTATGTCCGATTTTCTAAACAAACATTTATCCACATTAATGTAGACCTGTTACTTCTTTTGTGTTATTATTAATGTGCTATTTTAAGATGAAAGTGCTGCGGTGAAAAGACAACTCCTTTCTGCAGAGTGTGCTTAACACCTGATTTGATTATTTATCGACTCGGCGGACCTAATAGGGGACGATGTCATCTGTGCTCACGGAGCGTGATGACTCTCATAAACGTCACGACCTCCTGACAAGTCATTAAAACCGATGCCGGAGGTCATGAAAATTCCTACCCGTGATTAATTTTACAAGAAACCATCCAATTAAATCTGAGATACTACTCTGTGGACGCTGCAGTAGCTTGGGGATGGCCTGGTGACAACGCTAATAACAGCACGGCCCGTCTTTGGGCCATGCTCAGGTGTTCAACTTCAGCATAATAAAAAAAAACATATAACCAGCCTGTCTGCATGATTTTAGTATTTCCCATGACATTACTTTAAAATACTGATATCTTGAAGGTGCTGCAGACCTTTACGTTCACAGTTCGGAATCCTAACAAATGTCCAATTGATTAATTTCACGACCTATTTATCCAAATAATTTACGACACCTTTAATATATTTCATGACACTGCATTGCATTGAAAAGCACAATGAAATGTAACATGAAACAATCACTTGGTGTGCAGGATCAGAAACCTGATTGGTTGAACTGCAATGTAAAAGCCACATGTAGTTTCCATGATGTCTCTTACAGACACCATGTTATAAAAAGCTAACAAATAAGTAAATAGTCCATTGAATACTGTATGTAAAAAGGTCATTAAATAAATACAGTTGTGGTAAAATTTTAAAAAAGGCAATCGAATTAAATAAAGGTAATTAAATCAATAAATTAGTAATGGAATACATGACTTAATCATATAAGAAAGAAAAAAAATCTAATAAATAAAAGGTTACTAAATAAATAAAACGGTAATGAAGTGATTAAATTGATCATGAAATAAAAATCATGACCGAAAGAATAAGATCGCGGATACAAGCGGCCGAAATGAGTTTCCTCAGAAGGGTGGCTGGCATCTCCCTTAGAGATAGGGTGAGAAGTTCAGTCACCCGAGAGAGACTCGGAGTAGAGCCACTGCTCCTTCGCTTGGAAAGGAGCCAGCTTAGGTGGTTCGGGCATCTCGTGCGGATGCCTCACGAGCGTCTCCCTAGGGAGGTCCTCGTTGCACGTCCCACTGGGAGGAGGCCCCGCGGCAGGCCAAGGACCAGATGGGGGGATTACATCTCCTCTCTGGCCTGGGAACGCTTCGGAATTCCCCAGGAGGAAGTCGCTAATGTTGCTCTGGAGAGGGAAGTCTGGGGGTCTTTGCTGGAGCTGTTGTCCCCGCGACCCGATTCCGGATAAGCGGTTGAAGATGGATGGATGGATGGATGAAATAAAACAAGTCATGGAATACAAAAAATTATTAATAAATGCATTAATTATCAAATAAATAAAATGCTTTAAAATAAATACAACTTTATGAAGTTGTCCATTGAATATATTTGTCATTAGATAAATGAAAAGACATTCAGTAAATCCCTTTGAGACAGTTGTGATTAAGGGCTAAATAAATAAAAGTTGATTGATTGAGTAAATAAAAAGGTAAATAAACTATGTTCCAAATTATTATGCAAAGTACATTTTACTCAAATTTTCATAAATAATTGATGCAAATGTCAGTCAGTATAATTTTCAAGTCATCAGCCATTAGAGTTTAATTCAAATTAATTTCATTGAACAAATCTCAAAATGATAACAGTATTTTTTTTACAATAAATTATTACAATAAATAACTCAAGAGTCCACTGTTCCAAATTAATAAGCACAACAGCGTTTCAAGACATTTTATAGGCTATAAAGAACTCAAAATGGTCACATGTTGGATTTGTAGCGATATAAGACCATATAAATTAAAATATTATGATTGAAATAACTTGATTAAACAGGCTGAGTTACATGTTAATATAATATATTGCTTGATATCACTTTCATAAGCCTTGCATCCATTGAACTTGTGAGTTCTTGGACAGTTTCAGCTTTAATTTCTTAGCAGGATGTTAGAATAGCGTCCCAGAGCTGCTGCTTGGATATTAAATGTCTCCCACCCTCATAGATCTTTTGCTTGATGATGCTCCAGAGGTTCTCAATAGGGTTGAGGTCAGGAGAAGATGGTGGCCACACCATCAGTTTCTCTCCTCTTATGCCCATAGCAGCCGGTGACTCAGTGGTGTTCTTTGCAGCATGAGATGGGGCATTGTCATGCATGAAGATGATTTGTTGTCGGAAGGTACGGTTCCTCTTTTTGTACCATGGAAGAAAGTGGTCAGTCACAAACTACACATACTTTGCTGAGGTCATTTTCACACCCTCAGGGACCCTAAAGGGACCTACCAGCTCTCTCCCCATGATTCCAGCCCAAAACATGACACCCCCACCACCTTGCTGCCGTCTCAGCTTTGTTGGGACATTGTGGCCATTCACCAACCATCCGCTGCCCCAGTCACCGGGCCATCTAGGGTTGCACGGCACTCATCGGTAAACAAAACTGTTTGAAAATTAGTCTTCATGTATTCCTGAGCCCACTGCAACCGTTTCTGCTTGTGAGCATTGTTTAGAGGTGGCCGAATATTAGCTTTAAGCACACTTGCAAACTTCTTGAGGATCCTACATCATGAGGTTCGTGGAACTCCAGAGGCACCAAATACAGTATCTCTTTGCTGCTTTGCAATGGCCTTTTAGCAGCTTCTCTCTTAATCCGATGAAGTTGTCTTTTTCTTTTGCCTTTATCTGCACGAACTTGCCTGTGATAAATAAATGATAAATGGGTTGTACTTGTATAGCGCTTTTCTACCTTCAAGGTACTCAAAGCGCTTTGACAGTATTTCCACATTTACCCATTCACACACACATTCACACACTGATGGCGGGAGCTGCCATGCAAGGCGCTACCAGCAGCCATCAGAGGCAAAGGGTGAAGTGTCTTGCCCAAGGACACAACGGACGTGACTAGGAAGGTAGAAGGTGGGAATTGAACCCCAGTAACCAGCAACACTCCGATTGCTGGCACAGCCACTCTACCAACTTCGCCACGCCGTCTGTGCTCTGAATTAGCAACATATTTTTTTACAGTTCGATGATCACACATAAGTTTTTTGGAAATAGCCAATGTTTTCATACCCTGAGCAGGTAGTGTACTATCTTACGCTTTTCAACAGCAGAGAGATCGCTTTTCTTCCCCATATCGCTTGAAACCTGTGGCCTTCTTAATAATGTGGAACATCACTTTTAAGCAGTTTTCCTTTGATTGGGATGACCTGGGAGACTATTTATCACAAGTGTCTGGAATTGATGTCAATGATCTACAGAGCCTTGAGACACAATACCATCCATGAGTTTAATGGAAAAACAAAAAAATAAATGTTTTTGAGTCTTAAAACCAATTTGCATAATCATTTGGAACACAGTTGTAAACTGGTCGTGAAATTAAAAAAAAAAGCCATGAAATACTGTTTATAAAAAGCCCATGCAATAAATACTGTATATTGGTGATTAAATAAATAAAAATCTCTCAAATAAATAAAAGGTGCATCCACTAAATACATAAAATAGGTTTTGTACGTACAACAATGTCAGATTGCAGGTGAAAAATTTACTAACTGATAAGAAATCTAAGAAATTATTTTTAAATTTTTGATAAATTACTTTAGATTTTATTGAATAATACAAATTCTCTTGAATCAGTTTTTTGTAAGTGTGAGAGCAGCATGTGTACTGTACATATTATGAAAGACGAGGTGACCAAACATGGGTTTTTTATACTGCTTGTCCTTACTAATGCTGCGTTCCATTTACATGGGAAGTGGGAAGTCGTAGCTGGGAATGACGTCACCACCGAGTTGAGAGCGTTCCAGTTAAGAAGTCTGAAATCAAGATGGCCACATTCACGGAAGGTATTTTTGCGTTTTCCTTGTCTGAATATAAACAACTTATGGGAAAATATGCACGCTTTCTGCCACCTTGAAACACGCAGAATGAAGAGAAAAAAAACAGATGCTATTGCTAGCGATATAGAACGTATATGTGACGTTACTATATACAAACGCAAAACAATACATTGAGGGCATTCGATCCTGGGTTCGGGATCTTTCTATGTGGGGTTTGCATGTTCTCCCCAGGACTGCGTGGGTTCCCTCAGGGTACTCCGGCTTCCTCCCACCTCCAAAGATATGCACCTGGGGATAGGTTGATTGGCAACACTAGATTGGCCCTAGTGTGTGAATGTTGTCTGTCTATCTGTGTTGGCCCTGCGATGAGGTGGCGACGTGTCCAGGGTGTACCTCGCCTTCCGCCCGTGTGCAGCTCGGATAGGCTCTAGCCCCGCGACCCCACAGGGGACAAGCGGTTGAAAATGGATGGATGGATAGACAATACATTGATTTACTGCGACAAAAACTAATCAGAAGTGCTAATAACAGATATTATAGAAGCGGATATCATTGTTCACATCCAGAGCCGCCATCTTTGAAACAAACTCAGGGGTGGTCAGCATGCTCCGACTTTCCGAGTCGGAAATCCGACTTCGGGGGGTGTTCCATTTCAAATTCCAACTTCCCAGTACAAATGGAACGCACCTTAAGGTCATGTGTGAGCTGCAGTCTCTCCCAGCTGACTTCATGGAGATGCAAGGCACACCCTGGACTGTCCGCCGTCCAATCGCAGGAACACGTTGACAAATCACCAAAAAAGTAGCGTTGAGTCATTACCCACCATGTTGGAGACACCTCTGACGGTCTCGGGGTTGAGCATGACAATCTCCGTGGTCACATGACCCTCCACGGCCTCCGTCATGTTCTCCACTGTGCAGTTGATGGCCGGGTCCTTGATCTTGAACCAGTTGTCCGCGTACCAGCCGATGAGGAACCACACGTACTTCTTCCCGTAGAGCTTCTCTTTGAACACCTGCGGCGTCAATAGGCATGAGTCGCAGGTTATTACAATACCCGATTCGCGCTAATAGCCGGTCAGGTTGGGTCTATTGGGATGAATTGAGCAGAAGAAATGGCACTAACCTCGCAAAACACCTTCCTGGCTTCTGTCTCGTAGAACAGCCCCACGATGATCCTCGCATCCTGTCGCTGCATCACACGGGACGACGACATGAATATACAGCTTGTTTAGATCATCGGAAACAGGCAAAGAAAATGCAGAGGTAGCTCATGTTGATGCGCCGGTTAAAATCTGAAACTTACAGACGCTCAGGAGTAGCTAATTAATCCTTTGCATTAATTTCTGCCAAACGAGCTGCCTGCTAATGATATGTGCAGCTGTGAAGGGGGGGAGTTGCTGACAGCTGAGGTGAATTTTTAATCAAAGCACCTTGAGGTTTTTGACAGCCACAGCCGGGTCAGTGAGGAAGCTTTGGCGGACGCTGATTTCGATGCCAGCCTCCTTGACTCTCTGCTCCAAGTCGTCCAGAGTCTGAGGGGAGGAAGAGGAGAGCTGGCCTTAGATTGGCACGTCTGAGGGGAAAAACACAATCCTACTGGAAGCAGGAGAGGCTGAAGTGTGTAGGAGACACACAAAGGCAGCGTGAGGACGTACGTACACAACACAGGCAGGGATCTTTACACAAGGAACACGGCTGCAAAGAGCTGGATCATTAACCTCCATTAGGGGAGCCGACATTAAGTGGCTCCATATCGATTGTCTAGTCGAGGAGAGACGCATTGCGCGGTCGATGTGCTTCACGACCAATATTGCACCGAATATGTTGAAAAGACATCCGATAATCACCAGGAGCGATTGCTTGAAAGAGCAACGTGGAAACAAACACCAAGATGAGGACGGCAGCTAATTAAAACAATCCTCCCTTAACCAAAACACATCAATGTGAGGACATGGAGGAAGTGATTAAAAAATAAGCGACAGACTGGGAATATGTGAGTATTTTCTTCATTCAAGGTCTTGAATGTCCTTTTAAACACAGCAATGAGTAAAACAGTATCTTTGTCAAGGTACAATACATAAGTACAGGGCTGTACAAACTACGACCTCAATCTAGCATGCGGGACTAGGGTTGGGCGATATGGCTGAAAACTGAATCATGATATATGTTTTTTATATTGGTCGATATTGATAATTATTGATATTTTTGTGGCCCATGAAAATATGGACCAGGAGAAAAATATAATAAATGTTGATATTTTTACTTCAAATGTAACCTTCTTCTGATTATAATCCCCTCAGCTATCAAGGCAGAAAGTAAATTAAATATCAATACAAGCATGGAAAACAATCAATGTAAACAAAATTAGAAAATTACATTGAACACTTAACAATCTTTAAGGTAAAAAAATTATAAAATAAGGAATATGTAAGAAATGCCTAATAAAGTGTAACAAAATAGTGCAATGTGTGAAAATGTAAACTTAGAGAAACCTGAGAAGAACAAGTCTTTGCAGGTTTAGTGCCACAAAGTACTATAATGCAGTAATTATAATTCAAATATTATTGGACCAAATTATTATTTTAAAGTGGAACAGTTTTTATATTTAGCTATTGGTTTTAGTTATACAGTCCTACACTTTAGTTCCTACCTGTTTCCGTACATCTGAATAGGGAACGAACGTTTGTCAATAAACTTCTCCATCAATGTTGATAAGAAAAAACTGCCATACTGTGGAAGTGACTTCTCCTTTTTTATCCACTATTTCTTCACCCTTTGCACCACTCATTTTCATTTATTTCGCTCTGCACAGAAAATCGACAACCAAAAGTAATGGTTGATACTGTTACACGATTGGCTGTTTAGCGAGTCCCTCCCATTTCACGACAAATTCCTGTTTGGTTAGCTTACCAGACCGCTAGTGCCTTTGTTTTTGCAACAAACCAAACTTTATTCTTTACGTTTTTTCAGACCAAAAAAATATGTATTAATCGAACGTTTTAATGAACACATTTTATATTGATAGGATTACATCGATCTATCCATCCATTTCCTACCGCTTGTCCCTTTTTGGGGTCGCGGGGGGTGCTGGAGCCCATCTCAGCTGCATTCGCGCGGAAGGCGAGGTACACCCTGAAAAAGTCGCCACCTCATCGCAGGGCCAACACAAATAGACAGACAACATTCAATCAATCAATCAATCAATCAATTGATTGATTGATTGATTGATTGATAGACAGACAACATTCACACTCACATTCACACACTAGGGCCAATTTAGTGTTGCCAATCAACTAGGGCTGCAACAACTAATCGATTAAATCGATTAAAATCAATTATAAAAATAGTTGGCGATTAATTTAGTCATCGATTCGTTGGATCTATGCTATGCACATGCTCAGAGGCTACTTTTTTATTGTATTTTTTTTACTTTTTATAATACAAACCTTTATTTATTTATAAACTGCAACATTTACAAACAGCTGAGAAACAATAATCAAAATAAGTATGGTGCCAGTATGGTGCCAATATGCTGTTTTTTTTCAATAAAATACTGGAAAGGATAGAAATGTAGTTTGTCTCTTTTATCCGATTTTAATCGATTAATCGAAGCAATAATCGGCAGATTAATCGATTATCAAATTAGTTGTTAGTTGCAGCCCTACAATCAACCTATCCCCAGGTGCATGTCTTTGGAGATGGGAGGAAGCCGGAGTACCCGCAGGGAACCCACGCAGTCAAGGGGAGAACATGCAAACTCCACACAGAAAGATCCCGAGCCCGGGATTGAACTCAGGACTACTCAGCACCTTTGTATTGTGAGGCACATGCACTAACATCCGTATCAAAATATATATTGACATTGTTTCAGTGGCCTAGCTCTACGCAGGGCGTCTCAAATTTTTCTTTAACAAGTTTGTCAACAGCAGAAATGTGTATAGAGAGAGTATGGACAACTTGGTTTTAGAGTTGGTCCCAAACATGGCGCCCTGTAGTCACGTGAGGGGCTATTGACCAATCAGAAAGAGTATGGCCAGACAATCTCTTCAATGGTTGGTGAAAAGCCCCTCACGTGACTACAGAGCGCCATGTTTGGGACCAACTTTGAAACAGAGTTGTCCATACTCTCTATACGCAGCACACATATTGCCACCCATGGGCCATTGTGAGTGTTGCAGCCATGATCTGGCAGCTCTGTTGTTCTTTTTGTTACAGTGCACTGTTTCTGGGTCACGGGGCAAAGCCACCTGATACTCATTTCCTCTTGCCTACTTGAGCTTTCCAGTCCCCTCACTCGGCGCCAGTAGATTCCTGATGGTTCACCCTCCCAGTCATGTTCATCCCCTCTGCTTTGTTTCCACTCACGCTTCTCGTTTTCCCTGGTTCAGCCCTGAACTGTTACTTCTCCACACATTTTGTGTGCATCTTTAGTTATTTTCCCTCACTCCTTTTTGAGTGTTTTCTGTTATTATTCTTATTATTGCTTCTCTATGTCGAGGTTCTTCTCTGGCTAAGCCAATCGTGACAGTTGCTTGTCAATAACCAAGGGCCTGATTTACTAAAATCCAAATATCTCGCACTAAACCGTGTGAGCACACAACAAAATAGCACGTAAAATTAGTGGGCGTGTTGCGTGAGATCTACTAAGATTGCATGTGCAATTATAAAGTGGTGCAGATCACCTTTTTTAAATGAGGAATTTGCGTGTACTATACGGGGTATCACCACGGAGACACGGATTTACTGCACATTCATGTTATCATGCCCCCACCTGTGGCGTTTTGCTGTTTTCAAACATGCAGGAGACATCTACCACTTTTTATGGGCATTTTAGAAGCAGTCCTGTAAAGCATTTACTTTGACACCACTTTTTTTTTTTTTACTGCCGAAGGTCACGCTCATTGGAGAGAGGCTGTACTTATTCCTTTGAAGACGCAAAAAAATGCATAATTCAAAAGATTTTTTCATATAAGAAATATTTTAATAATAATAAATTCTAAATAAATGACACCAAAACGCATCAATTTAATTTGTTTCAATCAGTTAAAATCCTCTAGCGGCTATAAAATTATAAAATTATGTTGCTGAATAGAATGTTCACAGACACGTAGGACAGAGGACTCTCGTCTGTCTTTGCAGCGCAAGCACTGATCCTCCAGCCATGTGTGGAACTGTCAGTTTGCACGTCCTTCTGACACGTGCTAAATAAAAAGTCAAAAAGTGCTTGCAAAACGTTGAGGAGTGTTAATAATTCACATTGCGTGTCCTAAATAAATGATAAATAATGATAAATGGGTTATACTTGTATAGCACTTTTCTACCTTCAAGGTACTCAAAGCGCTTTGACAGTATTTCCACATTCACCCATTCACACACACATTCACACACTGATGGCGGGAGCTGCCATGCAAGGCGCTAACCAGCAGCCATCAGGAGCAAGGGTGAAGTGTCTTGCCCAAGGACACAACGGACGTGACTAGGATGGTAGAAGGTGGGGATTGAACCCCAGTAACCAGCAACCCTCCGATTGCTGGCACGGACACTCTACCAACTTCGCCAATCATCATATTTGCATCTTCTCCTCCCAGTGTTGTGTGTGTTTTGACTATCAGCATATATTTTGCATATTAATGAAGACAGAGACACAAAATGGATTACAGTCCTTATTCTGCTCACTTAACAGACGCAATTCCCTTTGCAGTAAATCAGCTTTGGGTGAACTACAGTTTAGTACTTGCAAACCTTTAGTAAAGTGTATTATATTACAGGTCTGAGAGTATAGCATCCACTTATACGTAACAATCTTGACAGACTTTCCCACACATGGTACAAATAATTGAAAACACACACATCAAGTTAATGCACAAGTGCCACACAATGTCAACTGCCCACTGAACTATGTGGTTATTACAAAAAAATCCAAGGACCATACCCAATTTAAAATGCTACTACAAAGCATGATGGGTAATATACAAAACACTCTCTCTTCACACTTCCCCATGTTTGCTGAAATGCTAAATTTGTGTCATATGTTTCAATGGGGACTGACCGAGGTGAAGACTTCGGTGGTCTGCTGGATGGTGGCGATGCGAGTCCACTTCCACTTCTGGAATAGCTGCACCCTGGTGGGGTTGTGCAGCGTGGCTGACGGGTGAGTGCGGAAGAAGGTGGGGAAGCGCTGGCGGTTGGACAAAGCCGGTGAGCTGGAGCCATACGAGAGCTGGGGAGAACAGGTATGAGTAAACAGACTTTGTTATGGCAAAATTAGCAATCTCTTGTCTAAAACCACAATTTCAGTGTATGTGTTTGCGTGTGCTGCTTCGTCTTCCCTGCATTTGCCTGGGTTTTGTTAAAGATAAGACACTTTTATGGCCCTTACGCATTCCTGGGGCTCAGTGGAAACAGCTCTACTCGGTTGTTTTTACACCCTAACCCCCACCTTCTCCAAGTATGAGACAAAGAGTGCTGTGATGTTCGAAGATCATTAATTTCTATTGTATTTGTCTTTTGGTCGAAGGTGACTTTCCAAATGGATTTTTTTTTAATAATTGATGTTGTGTTAATTGCCTTACCCAATGCTTAACCAAAATATTCCTGTCCACAATCAGATCGAGTTTGTTGCTGTTTCGCCCCAACCCAGGGGTGGGCAATTATTTTTTACCGGGGGCCGCATGAGCAACCCGAGCACTGCTGGAGGGCCACACCGACAATATTTCAATTAAATTTTGCTCAAATTATTTTTGATATACCGTAAGATAGATAATAATAATAATAATAATAATAATATTTTCATTTAACCTAACTTATCTTTATACAAAAGCAGATAGCTTTTGATGGTTTTATTTTTAACACTTTCTTACACAACACTTCCTGATGTATATTACAATACAAAAATTTCAATTTCTGTCACTTTATCCTGCATCCTCTTTGTTGTGAACGTAGCACACCTGTAAGGTGATTGGCGAAGAAGGAGGAAGCGTTGCTGTTGCGGAAATGAGGAGTGAGGATTGGTTTTCCTTTTGGAAAGAACGAGATAAGTTGAGCTGTGTTAGTATAGCATGCTCAATAAAAGTTTAAAAAGAGCATCAGACTTGGTGTGCACTTCTTCTTGACGCTACAATTGATGTCAGAAGTGGGATGAAATTCCTCCCAGTTCGCCTTGCCATCAAACCTGGGAGTCTTCATTGAGGGCGGAATTCCCCCCGTGGCAAGCAGTGTGGCTGCACCTGTAAACGCTGTCTCTCTCTCTCTGTCTCTCTCTCTCTCTTTGCGGCGAGCTCCTCACGTGGCACGTACCTCCCGATGACGTAGCACACAAACAGTGCAGTATGCGCAAAGTTTTACTTCTGACACCAATTGTAGCGTCCAGAAGAAGTGCACACCAAGTCTGACGCTCTTTTTAAACTTTTATTGAGCAAGCTATACTAACACAGCCCAACATATCTCGTTCCTTCCACACGCACGTCTCCTCACTCCTCATTTACGCAACTCAAGAAGACAACATCTACTTCAGCAGGTCGTTACACTATATTCTTTAAACACAGCAACGTGTGTACCACAAATAAGCACACGGCTTTACCTTTACTTGGCACTCCATGTCTTGTTGAAAACACGCCATTTGTCATCAACTTTTCTCTTTTTAGCGTCTCGGGGATAACCGGGCATCACTTGTCGCTGTGCGTCTTCCCTCACAGGACATACGCACATATAACATTTTTCAAAATAAAAGCAGCACAGTTGTATTGCACGCACGACAAAGATGTTTTTTAAAATGTATTTTGTAATTTGTGATTGCCGCTGCACGCACGAGCATACGTCCACACGGAAGTAATACAAATAACGCTTTTCAAAACAAAAGCAGCACCGTTGTATTGCACACTCGAAATAGATAATTTTTTATATTTATTTTGTAATTTATAATTGGCCTCATGCGGGCCAGACAGGGACGTACAAAGGGCCGGATGCGGCCCGCGGGCCGCAGAATGCCCAGGTCTGCCCCAACCCCTCCTTCTTTCATTCTCAAAAGGTATAAAGATCTGAAAGATTTCTATAGCCCCGTTTACACTGCACAAAAAATCTGATTGCTTTGCCCTCAAGTGACACAGATCATATTTTTTTTTTGCGAGTATAAACGCTCCAAAGTGCCCCAAATCTGATTTTTTGGCATCAAATTCAGTCAACATCAGGAAGTAGCCCAAAGACCATTGGAATCTGCTCTTTTCAAATGGGAATTCAGTCTAAACGGCAATGACACTTTTTCGGCAGCTTTGGGCAAGCTACGTCATTCGTGTGTGCGTTTTTTTCCAAAGGCCGAATTTTCGCTGCATCACTAGTCGATAGTGCGCAAATAATAGGTAATATACAAATGTATGGGCAGCACGGTGGAAGAGAGGTTAGTGCGTCTGCCTCACAATACGAAGGTCCTGGGTTCGATCCTGCGCTCGGGATCTTTGTGTGTGGAGTTTGCATGTTCTCCCCGTGACTACGTGGGTTCCCTCCGGGTATTCCAGCTTCCTCCACCTCAAAAGACATGCACCTGGGGATAGGTTGATTGGCAACACTAAAATTGGCCCTAGTGTGTGAATGTGAGTGTGAATGTTGTCTGTCTATCTGTGTTGGCCCTGCGATGAGGTGGCGACTTGTCCAGGGTGTACCCCGCCTTCCGCCCGATTGCAGCTGAGGTAGGCTCCAGCACCCCCCGCGACCCCGAAAGGGATAAGCGGTAGGAAATGGATGGATGGATACAAATATATATTTTGATTCTGAAGAAATAGCAATTGTTGAAAGACCGGAATTGACGCTCTGGCGCGTTTGCTTACATTATTTGAAAAACAAAGCTAAAGTAGATACACGCTAATGTTCATGTTGCCTCAACTTAACAGCCATAAAAAGATTAGAACCCTCCCAAACATATTACACAACATAAATTATATCCATGCATTATATCACTTTAATTTATTTTCATGAAATCATTTTTTTTCCCACTGTATTCAATTCATTTTTTGTAGTAGTAGTAGCAACTTCCTTGTTCATTTACGGAATACGGTCAACTTTCTTTGTTTTCAATTTATTGAACTCCGGATGCAAGTGACGTCGAGGCCACATTGGGGCCCCATTGCGGTGTGTGTTTACACTAGAGTCTGGTAAAGACCACATTTTACTTGCAGCGTAAACAGTCAGCTGGAAAAATTCGATTTGGAAAAAAATCAGATTTGGATCACATTGGCTTACAGTGTAAACGTAGTATTTGTGTCTCTCTCACTCTCTGTCGCTTCTTCATTTCCTTCTTTCTTTCTGTAGCAGCGTACATTTTTCTCCTCTGTACTCTGATGCGTATTTGGGATTTCAAAATAAAAACTTAAAATAACCTATCTTTCTCTGGATATTTCTTTGTTGAACAGAAACAGATAAAAAAAAACTTTAAATGAAAACAACAGGCGGGAAATGCACACGGCTAATATAGATTGGATTGTTTGGCTTTGACAAAAGGCTGCTTCTTTTGAATGGACATGATTTGAATTCAATCATATCTCATTAAAAATACACCCAATGTGAGAGTGAGAGAGACCTTCCTGCTCGACGAAGATGTCTCCAATGGAACAGGTGGGCGGGGCGGCGGTAAATGCCAAATGAGGACGGTTCAAACAATTACTTTCACAATGACAACTGGAGGCAGCAAGACCCCTCGACAGGTCTCTTTAAATATGAGAAACGTGGCATTTGGGAGACCATCACATACGTTACGCACTCTCCCCTGGCCTCATTACTTACAGCCAAGGAAGAGGAGGAGGAGCTTGATGAAGAATGAAGAACATCTCGAACAATGTGGACTCTTCACAATAACAAATCCCTCAGGGTGCAGCAACCATGCAGGTGAAGTCATTGATAAGCGGCATGGAGCAGCTACACTGTCAGGAAGTGAGGGCTAATTTTGACAAAGAAGCCAAAAGACTATTAGACGCAATTTGGGGCGCGGTGTCGCACTCAAGCGTCCTTTAGAGGCGATTGAACTGTCAGCCTTGAGAGTAATGGTCGACCAGACGAGGCCATGCCTAGAGTACCATAAAACTGTACGTTTGCGGTCAACTTTCTGTCTGCACTTTGAGACATTTGCTTGTATAGGCTTTTTCTAAAATTCTAAATGAATCTTAAAGAGAAAGTGCACTTTTAAAAAATGTTGCCTGTCATTTACAATACCTATGTGAGACAAGCACACATGTTTTGCATTAATGCATAAATAAACACTAGTAGAAGTCAACTAAAAATGAAGGAAATGGGAGTCGCTCTATTCCAGCTATAAAGCGCTCTCAAAACATCCAAAAACATCCATAAATGTTTTATATACAAGCTGTAAGTATACATGTATTGTAGTAACAGGCACATTCATAATTACATGTAATATCTACATATTTTGCTCATTTTAAGCATACAGCGGCATATTAATTTCACAGACATATCACAACCTTTGCTATGTCCTTCAACAACAACAACACTACGAATCATGGCAGACTTCACAAGAGCCAACAACGACTACTTTGGGACAAATGATGATCCAGAACCTTATATTTTTGAGACTGAATATAAGGAGGATGAGCTACAAGTTTCAGAAACGGTGTGCTAAACAGATCTAACATGTAACACTATTGCTAAGTAATTATCAAGTTATAAAAACTACGAACATAGAAAAATAATCACTTACTGTACAATATCTGCTCTCACTGGGATAAAGACTGGTGGGATGTCTATATATTTCCTCTCAAATGAGAAATTAATCATAATTCTCATGTAGTTAAAAAAACAACAACAGTGGCCGTCTTTTTGTGTCTTTCTCGCCATCTCCGGGTCTAAGTTGGATGTCAAAGTTGACCAACTTTTCAGTTTATGGCCACAACCTTCTACTATCCAGGTGAGAGGCACGATTTAAAATAGAGAATTAACATTCACCAACTCAGAGATGATGCAGCAGCTCAGTATGTCAAAATAGCAGAATAAGCTACCTCTCTGTGATCACGGCGCAACTAAAAAAAGTTTGTCCGCGTTTGCGCTTATAATAACAATATCGCTAATACTTGGTTAATATTCAGGTAACGGGATGTATATGGAGTATTGTTGGCAGTTTTTGGATTGTTATTTTAGAGAGCTTCATGGGCGCAATAGAGTACTCCCATTAGCTGCATTGTTAGCCACCTCCTACTTGCCATATTTTACGAGTTACAATGCATAAAAAAAGAAACATGTGTTTTTGTCTTACATAGGGATTGTGAATGATTGGCAAAATTCCCCCCAAAAAGTGCAGTTTCCCTTTAAGAGTGCCAAAATAGGGTAATGGACATGTGTAGCCCTTGATGCTGGAATTTAGACAGTTTAGATACTTTTCCAATGCCTTACTGGGAACAAGTCGTTTTATATGTCTGTAGCTTTAATGCTAATGAGCTGTGTTTGTATGACTCCAAAAAGCGCACTGTACTAAGTCGAAACAACAAGCTGCTTTCAGGGACAGTCCAACTATAATGTGTTCATAAGAGATATATAATATTTATATTATATATATTTATAGATATATAATATAATAGGTGTTCCAAATTTAATAATTGGTTTATTATTTATTTGTTATTATTATTAATAAATAAATTGGCTTTATAAAGTGCCTTTCTGGCTGGTGGTAAGCTACATTTGTAGCCACAGCTTCCCTTATGAAAAAATAATGTATGGTAAACAAACATTGTATTGTGTAATCTATGCATGTTTTACATTTACACTGGAAATGTCTAACATGATAGATGTCACATACCACATACAACAACGTAACATTAGCGAGTGGAACAAAAGGGAAAAAATGTTAGCAACGTTAGCATAGCTTTGTGAGCTACATGCTAATGTCAAATTTTAACAGTAGCATCCTGCTGAAGAAAATACAAAATGATCCAACTTGCAGCTCATATGTTTGTAGCTAAATGACAGATAGTTGGCAGAACTTTATGTTAGGAATTGGTGAGGTGGATCCCAAGGATGCAGAGACGTATTGTGTGTGGACAATAGTTCCTCCTTTTATTTAGGAGAAAACACAAAGTAGCAAAACAAAGGCCATGGTGCTAAACACAAAAAACACACCATGTAAAAAACTACTAAGAGAAACAAAATGCACAAAACTAAAAGCGCTCTATAGACAAGGCTAGGAAAAATACTTCATGAAAGAAGTAAACAGAAAAACAAAGTACAAAATAAAAGCGCTAGACAAGGCTAGGAAAAATACAGGCAAACCTGAGAAGATGGGCACAAGACGAACTAGGGAGTTCTCTGGCAAGACCAACAACATGTGTGTCTGTTGCAAGCAGAAGACAAAGTTCTGGCGCTCACATGTTGTCAGCAGCCAGGTTAAATAGGCTGCCACTTAATTGTCCTCAAGTGTGTGCTGCTGCCTCGCGCCAGCTGCACCCCACACCGTGGACGAGAGAGAGAGTGAACAAGTGACAAACAAAACAGAATTGAGCAATGAATTTCAGATTACCATACTTTATCTTCTTTTAAAATGTGTAGCGAAGCCTGCTTTTGTTGTGGGCATGTGCACAGAGTGGCTCATTTAGCTAGGGGTGGATCACCGGTGGTATGATGTTTATTAGGAATGTTTTTTCTTCATGAAAGGTCACATTTCCAAACGAGAGTGATCTTTTTTCAAAAGTGGAGCAAACGAGGGGCATGGTAGAATATTTTTTGCTGGTAAGCTGACTGTGGACACACGTTCGCTCACATTTGAACCGATTCACAGGTAATAGAATCTGGTATGCAACGGTACCAATTTTCTGCACTAGTGTGTGTGTTAATAAATACTAATTGTTTTTTATAATAAAATCTAATTTATTATTGCAACATTTAAAAAAAGGGATGATTATAATAACTGCTGTCCAGTTGTTTTATGTTGTTTCAATAGCACATTTCTGAGCCTCAAGTACAGTTGCAAGCTCAAGACTTAAGACGGCAGTAGTGTATAGTTTAAAGTGTGTTGGTCATGACAGTCTTACCTGTCTCAAGTTGCGCCCTACAAAGTGTTAATGCTGTAAGTATTGTACTAGTTAAACACCAACTGTTTTATTGTAACGTATATCTTTGTAGTTTTCATTAACAAATTTGAATGTGTTGGAATATAAAAAGTTACAATTTCTAATGCTAATCGCTAATATAACATGTCAATAGCAAAGGCAACGTATATTAACATCAAGCGAGCACATTTGTGGAAAAGTGGAGCCTTACTTAACTTACGTTGGAGACAATTTTTTGGCATTGAAAATGGCAACGTTAGCTCGAGGTTGTTGGGCTGAGACCGCTCTCAGTGCTGCTGGAGTGATTGCCAAGTACCAGAGTGAGTCGGCAACCGGGCGCAGCACAGGCACCAAAACATGGCACCGTTGGCTAATGTTGGCTCCAACAGTAATAGCTAAAGGAACCTGTAGTCAGCTGTCACTGCTGGGTGGAAATGTCTCTTTTACAAACCGAGAATGTCATGAGAAAGATTTCCCAACAGTGGGAAAAACTTCAATCCAAACACAATTAGACTTAAGCTGCAACAGAGTGGAAGCATCCCCCAACAACCTCGAACAATATCTCTTAATTACAATCGGCCGGGTTTCCCGCAGCCCTTGAGCGCTCGATCAATGGCCAAGTGTGCTTTTAGAGACGAATAGGGGGGATCAAATGAACAAGAGTGAAAGGAGGAGGCGATTATATCCCCTTTTTGATCCAGGATCTGCGATTTCTCTCTGTGATGAGGCCGTTGGACATGTGCAGAGGCTCCCGCGTGGGCAGAAGTAATGGAGTACGACAGTGGGGAGGTTGTTTCCCCGCGTCTTAAAAGACGGACAGATGTCTTTAGTGTGTCTTCAGGCCGCTCGAACTGAGACAGCATTAGAGGTGAGCGAGAGGAAGGACACGAGGCGCTGATTCCAGCCACTTGAAGCGATTGTTTTCGATGACTAACGTCTTCAATGGGCAGACAAAGCTAATCGAGAGCAGAGTGAGAGGCAGAACAAGGCGCGGAGAAGGGCTGCGAAATGAAAAATATCTGCTGTGAAAAGCAGACGACATCTGAGGGCCGTCTTTTTCACGAACAAACGTGTTGTCAGGCAACACACACACGACCGGACAATGCGCTTTGTCCCATGCTTTTATGTCTCCGTCAATGTCTTCCGCCAAACTGTCTCGCTGAGTGTCAGCGCTGATTCAGTGCGCCGTCGAGTGTCTTCAAAATGAATAACAGACACCACATTGATTTGGGAAACTATGTGTAAACATCTGCTCCACCGACAGCTAACATTCACATTTAAAGGCCTACTGAAATGTTTTTTTTTATTTAAACGGGAATAGCAGATCCATTCTATGTGTCATACTTGATAATTTCGCGATATTGCCATATTTTTGCTGAAAGGATTTAGTAGAGATACCGGAAGTAGCGTGACGTCACAGGAGCTAGTATTCCTCACAATTCCCCATTGTTTACAATGGAGCGAGAGAGATTCGGACCGAGAAAGTGACGATTACCCCATTAATTTGAGCGAGGATGAAAGATTCGTAGATGAGGAACGTTACAGTGAAGGACTTGAGAGGCAGTGATGGACGTATCTTTTTTCGCTCTGACCGTAACTTAGGTACAAGCTGGCTCATTGGATTCCACACTCTCCTTTTTCTATTGTGGATCACGGATTTGTATTTTAAACCACCTCGGATACTATATCCTCTTGAAAATGAGAGTCGAGCACACGAAATGGACATTTAAAGTGACTTCTATCTCCAAGACAATACATCGGTGACACACTTAGCTACTGAGCTAACGTGATAGCATCGTTCTCAAATACCATACCATACCAACTTTATTTATAAAGCCCTTTAAAAACAACCACAGTTGAAAAACAAAGGGCTGTACACCACAAAGAAATAAAGGCAAAGGACAGACTAAAAATGAAGATAGAAACAAAATAAATAAACCCCTGACTGGAAGGATAGACAGAAGACCAAAAATACTATTAAACCATGTACATGTAACTACACGGTTAAAAATTCTCAGCCTGGTAAGGCTTAAAAATGCTGTTGCTAACGATGCTAAGGCTAATTTAGCAACTTAGCAACCGGACCTCACAGAACTATGATAAAACATTAGCGCTCCACCTACGCCAGCCAGCCCTCATCTTCCCATCAACAGCCGTGCTCACCTGCATTCCAGCGATCAACGGCGCGACGAAGGACTTCATCCGTGGGTTTGGCGGCAAGCATCGGCTAGGCGTAGTAAGTAGTCCTTGTTGTGTTGCTGTAAGTATTGTACTTAGCCGCTAAGACACCGATCGATCCCACCTACAACATTCTTCTTTGCAGCCTCCATTGTTCATTAAACAAATTGCAAAAGATTCACCAACACAGATGTCCAGAATACTGTGGAATTTTGTCGAAGAAAACAAGAGGCTTTTCTATCGGGTCCGATGGGGTCCAACCACTTCCGTTGCTTTTGTGACGTCACGCGCATAAATCATATCCAAAGGAGTTTTTCAACCGGAAGTGTGGCGGAAATTTTAAAATTGCACTTTATAAGTTAACCCGGCCGTATTGGCATGTGTTGCAATGTTAAGATTTCATCATTGATATATAAACTATCAGACTGCGTGGTTGGTAGTAGTGGGTTTCAGTAGGTCTTTAAATTTTATGTAACAAAACAAACACGTTTATGCAAATGCTATCTTTTCTTTAAAACTGTCACTGCTCAAAAACTAATAATGAATCAAAATCAATGTTGTTATGAATTATTGGCACATTGAAGGCCCCAATTACTTTACATCAAATATTGTACTTTGAAAAAACGCATATTTTGGGTGTTTGCCATAAAAAAAACATAGTTTTCTATGACAAAAAGGGCATAAAACAAGCAAACAATAAAAACACAAAAACATTATAAAATATATAATCAACGGATAGATTTGAAGATTATCTACAGATTTAACCATTGAAAATAAAACAAAAATTAAAATAATGTATGACTTATTTTTAACACTTTTAACCCTTTTGGATCCATAGGAATTATAAAAAGTCATTGCTTAAAAAATAACAAATAAAAATCAGTGTTGTAATGAATTATTGACTTATTTAAGGCTCCAGTTACTTTGCATCAAATATTCCGCTTTTAAAAAATTTGGGGGTGGAGGGGTAGTTGCATAGTTTGTGTTTTTGCCATAAAAAAACAAGTTTTCCATGACAAAAAGGGTAAAAAATGAATAAATAGAAATAATAAAAACTTATAATCGACAAATAGATCTTAAGTTGATCTACAAATTTAAACGTTGAAAGTAAAAAAAAAATTAAAAAAAATAATGTATGACTTATTTTTAACACTTTTCTGAGTGGGACCATTTTGGATCCCGAATAATTTTAAAACTGTCACTGCTTAAAAAATAATAATGAAAGAAAATCCGCGTTGTTATGAATTATTGACTTAGTTAAGGCTCCAATTACTTTACATCAAAAATTCCACTTTCGATAAATTTTTTGGGAAAAATGTAGCATAATTTGTGTTTTTGCCAAAAAAATCCAAGTTTTCCATGACAAAAAGGGTAAAAAAATTAAATAAATAAAAAATAATACAAACTTATAATCGACAAATAGATCTGAAGTTGATCTACAGATTTAAGCAATGAAAGTAAAATAAATAAATAAATAAATAATGTATGTCTTATTTTTAACACTTTTCTGAGTGGGACCATTTTGGATCCCGAATAATTTTTAAGTTAAAGTACCAATGATTGTCACACACAAACTAGGTGTGGTGAAATTATACTCTGCATTTGACCCATCACCCTAGATCACCCCTTGGGAGGTGAGGGGAGCAGTGAGCAGCAGCGGTGGCCGTACTCGGGAATCATTTTTGGTGATTTAACCCCCAATGAACTGTCTTGAAAAATAATAATGAATGAAAATCCGTGTTGTTATGAATTATTGACCTATTTAAGGCTACAATTATTTTACATTAAATATTCCACTTGGAAATTTTTTTGGGGGAAAATGTTTGTGTTTTTGCCATAAAAAAACCCACAGGGTTTTATTGAGCAAAAAGAGCATAATACATTTCAAAAGTACTTTATATCAACAGATAGATATGAAGTTGATCTAGCGATTCAAGTGTTGAAAAATATTTTCTATATGACTTATTTTAAATTTTTAACTGAGACCCTGGGATCAAAATGGACCCCGCGTACACTAATTTTTTTAGTGTGCGGCCCTCAGTGGCAAAGGCTTGGACACCCCTGCAGTAGACCACCAAGTCGCTTGACAAAATTTAAAAAAAAATGTTTTCCACAAGACGGTGGTTCTAATCATATTTAACCAATAGAAAACTGTGAGTCATGATAAATGATATCAAATCCCCCTAACTTAAAAACTCAGTCGGTGTTCCTCAAGGATCTATCCTTTGTCTCTTTATTATTTTCACTGTATATTAATGATCAGCTTGATGTATGCCCAGAGTTTAATACTCAAATGTACGCTGATGATATTGCCATTTTCCGTTAAGGTAATGATAATATGGAAAATTCATCAAAGCTTAAAAGTGCACTAAATGATTATTCAGGCCTGGCTGAATAACAAGTGCTAAACGATAAATGCAACAAAAACCGTATGCATGATGTTCAGCAAGCAGGGAGTAGACATTTATATTAAACATTTCTTTACAAACTGGGCATTTCAAAACCCATTGAACAGCAATTAAGATATTTGACAGAAAACATCATTTTTATCATAAATGTAATGTTTTACAGAAATATAAGTTTTTACACAATGAAAGCCTGTGACACTTTCTTTACAAACGTATATATGGACGAGCTCCCACCCCTGTTAAGGAATACATCCATAAAAGAAGAGCCACAAGACTTGGCACCATGTTAGGAACTGGAGGTGACTGCGAGGTGCATCACAAAATACTTCCTGATGGACTCCGGTTGTCCCAATACCAATATTTTGGTACCGGTACCATAATGTATTTCGATACTTTTCAAAATAAAGGGGACCACAGCAAAACGTCATTATTGGCTTTATTTTAACAAAAAATCTTATGAAACATTAAATATGTTTCTTATTGCAATCAAATAATAATTTTGTCATTATATAAAATAGTGAACATAGTAGACAACTTGTCTTTTAGTAGTAAGTAAGCAAACAAAGGCTCTGAATTTGGCTGCTGACATACGTATGCAGTAACATATTGTGTCATTTTCCATTCTATCACTATGAGGGACAAGCGGTAGAAAATTGATTATTATTCTACTTGTTCATTTACTGTTAATATCTGCTTACTTTTTGTTTTAACATGTTCTATACACACTTCTGTTAAAATGTAATAAGCCTTGTTGTTTGGTTACTTCACATAGGTTTTGGGCGATACTACACATTTTGGTATCAATCCTATACTAAGTAGTTACAGGATCATACATTAGTCATAATTGAAGTTCTCCTGTGTCCAGGGACGTATTTCCTGAGTTTATAAACAATAAAAAATGACAAAATATTTTTTGATAGTAAAAGATATTGACATAATCATTGTAGTATCGACTGTGTACGGCTCTTGTATCGTTACAGTTGATGTCTGTGTAGATCCACCCATGGGCACTCGTTCACATTCAGGAGCGCTAGCTTGCTATTAGCAATTAGCTATTGTATCCTCCTAGTGAAGCATGTTTAGCTATTCCCCGTGCATCCATCGACTCCCACACTTGCCCATGACAAATTTGTGCTTTGTTTTAAAAATGTGATATTTGGATTTACACTATATGAAAAAAATTTGAAAATGAATTTTACCTTAGCAACCTCATTATACTATTGGCTAAGTTTTGTATTCATAAATGTAAGTTTCTCAATACCCGACCTGTTTTTTGTGCCTTTAAAAAAATATTTAGAACTGTACATTAAAACACTCTGTCCTCTAACAACCAAAAAGCTGTGAAAACGATGATGCTGTGCTCCTAATTTGGATTATTTACGGAACTTGTGTGAGCCTATGGCTTTACATTTTGTTACATATATATATATATATATATATATATATATATATATATATATATATATATATATATATATATATATATATATATATATATATATATATATATATATACTTTTTTTTTTTTTTTTTTGCATTCTTCTTTAGTTGCTTTATTGAATTTACAAACCCCCTGCTGCTGTTTTGTACTGTTTTTGTACTGTTTCTGTACTTGTTTTGATTATTTATTTATTTTTTGATTGTATGTAAATGTTGAATGTTATAAAGGTTTTGGAAAAAAAATAAAAAAATAAAAAATAAAGACTCCCACACTTGCCGTCTTGGTGCACAATACAACGTAAACGGTATACTGTATAGTGTTCTGTGGTTACTTTTTGGTTGGCCAAGCGGACGTGACGACAGGCTGTCCTCACTCAGGTCCGCACGGACCTGGAGGGGGCGTGCCTTAAGTCCAGCTGGAAATCGAGAGAAATTCGGGAGAATGGTTGTCCCGGGAGATTTTCGGGAGAGGCACTGAAATTCCGGAGTGTCCTGGAAAATTCGGGAGGGTTGGCAAGTATGTTTAACATAAACCCCAAATATTTCAATATTTGGCTTTGCAAGCATATTTTTCCCTCCGAATTTTTGTTACTCGCGAGTTCGACTTGCCAGGCATGCATCCTATGTGTGTAAGCTAGCGGTCCCGCCTGCCCCCTCCGCAACAAAGATGGTGGATGGCTGACTTGGGGGTTCACTGCGTTCATTTAATTCTGCTATTGAATATACACGCTTAGGTGTTGAAAGCAATGCACAGAGTGAACCGTCTTGCATTCTGATTGAAAGCTCTCGCAAAAGAAAACAAACATACATGGACATGGCAATTCATCCATGTTATCAAGTTCATTTTCATTAATCGTTCAATTAATTGATCGGCCAGGCAGCAGACTTCTTCATTTGCACACGCTCAACTCACCACGATGAGGTTCCACATTCGAGCCGCTTCTGCCACCAGCGTGGAGACGCCGCTGCATCCTGGCATCAGCACGATCTTGATGGGCTCCGTGTAGAGAAGGTCGTACAGCAACTTGGTGGCTTCCCCTGGGTCGCACTAGAAGGGAACATTCGAAAAAACAATCACCATAAGGAGACGAAGTGATTAAAAAACTACTCCAAGCTGCCCCTCGCTAGGTGAGCCCGACCTTTGTGTATACACAAACTCATTTGTAAAAAGCAGGCTTTGCTACACATCTTAAAAAGCAACACTGAGCTCTGTCCCTTTGTTTTTCTTCAACGATTGAGCCAACCTGCTCAGTCCAGCGCTGGGATCGAACCAGCATTTACAAATGCGAGTCAAGTGCAGCAGCGCCAGGCAACAGACGGTAGCTCATTGTCTAGCACGGTTCTTAAGGTGTCCGGAAATGAGGGTTTAACTTGCACTAGCGCATTGGCATGTTGGTGTGATGTTAGCATTTGGCTCACATAGATTGTGCCCTCCTGTCTCACTTCTTAAATTGACGTTGTTGTATGCGATGTATGGCATCTATTACGCACGACAAGTGTTGCAGCAGGGGTCTCCAAACTCGCCAGCTGATTTTGATTAGCTCACCAAAAGGTCAAATAATAATTGCCTAAGCTTTTTTTAATAACTATTTGTGGAGGGGGCGTGGTCGGCGCGTCTCCTGTGGGAAGGGCGTGTGCATGGACCGGCTACGAAGCAGCTGACAGGTGAGTGGATTCCCCAGCTGAAACCTAATCACCTGTCTCATTTATTAGCAGCGTCCGAGGCCATGACGGGGGAGAGAGAGAGCAGACAGACAGAAGGAGCACATGCGAGCCAGAGAGCCTGAGAAATAGAAAGAAAAGCAAAATAAAAGACTTGTTGAACCCTGGACTGCAGGTCCCATCATTCCGACACAGCCACAGAGAACCCACACACGCAGAGACCTTCACAACTAGCGCCCAACTTGCCTGTGGCTGGAGATGACGGCACCGAACCCCCTGACAGCTCTGGGAAGTGCTGGCGGACGTGGCAGCGGCGAGCCAACATCAGCTGGAGGCGGTAAGCCAGCAAGTAGCGCAACAAAGCCAAATTCTGCAGGCGCTAGCGGGCCGGGTGGGAGCGGCACCACCACCAACAACACCAACAGCGTCCATGCAACGCATGGCAGAGGCCGAAGACCCCCAAGCGTTCCTCGACATCTTTGAGGCCATGGCGGAAGCATGCGGGTGGCCTGAAGAGGAATGGGGGGTGCGCCTGCTGCTGCTGCTGGCGGGGGAGGCGCAGCGGGCAGCGCTTAGCCTACCGACGGCCTCCCGGGTGCACTTCCCGGACCTGAGGAGGGCGGTGCTGGTCCGGACCGGCTCCACCGCGGAGGACCACCGACGCCGGTTCCGGGCGCTGCGTCTCGGGCCAGAGGACCGCCCATTTGTACTCGGGCAGCAGCTCCGAGACGCGGCGACCCGATGGCTGCAGCCAAGGGAAAGTGACTACCCAGTGGTAGAGCTCGTTGTGCTCGAGCAATTCCTGGAGGCCATCCCAGCGCGGACATCGGTTTGGGTCAGGTACCACCGCCCACGCGACCTGCAACAGCGGTGACTCTGGCCGAGGACCACCTGGCGGTACACCGGAGGGCGCGGCGGAAGGAGGGGACCCCGAGGACGGCCGAGCGCCCCGGAGCAGACCAGCGCAGACTGGTTCCGCGACACTGCCTGGCGGACTTGCCCTCTGCCCTCTCCCAGGTCCCGACGCGCCCCGTGACAGCGCTGCGCATGCCGCGCAAACAGCGGTTGACGGCTTCACCAACAGACTCTAACCTCTCCTCAGCTCTTCCTGTCTTCCAGGGCCCGGTCGCTGCTGAGATGGGGCTTCCCCCGCAGACGGCACCTCGAGCACCTGGGCAGGTGTGCTGGAGGTGCGGGCAACCCGGTCACGTGCGGCGGGAGTGCCGGCTAATGGAGGTGGGACAGGTGATGCGGGTTGTCGGCCCTCCAGCGCCATCCCTCGATCCGGGAGAGACGTATTGCGTCCCGGTATAGGCACAAGGGAGTACATACCGGGCAATGGTGGATTCGGGCTGTGTGCAGTCCATGATCCACCAAAACCTGGTTCGACCCGGGGCTTTGAGGCAGGCAGCACAGGTGAAAATCAAATGTGTTCATGGGGATGTGCACAAGTACCCTGTGGTGCCAGTGGAAAAATTGTATAATAGGCAAAAGCATAGTGTCAAGGTTGCTGTAAGTGCGCACCTTACACACCCCGTAATTTTGGGTACAAATTGGCCGGGGTTTAACCATTTAGTGACACAATGTATAGGGGTGCGTTCACGGCCCGTAGGAAAGGGGAATATCCGCACGGTTCTCAGCGGCGACGCGGGTTCATCCGACACGGCCGAGGGGGAACCGGTGAGGGCTTCGTGGGAAGACCCACCTGCCTCCCACTGGCACCCTACGGAAGATTTCCCCCTCGAGCAGTCCCAGGATGACACTCTGCGCGCGGCCTGGGACCAGGTGGTTTCCATCGACGGTCAGCTGGTGCGCCCGGGAACAGCGCGGGTATTTCCTCATTTTGCAATCATTAGGGATAGAGTATACCGAGTGAGCCGTGACACTCAGACAGGAGATGAAATCACCCAGTTGTTGGTGCCGAAACGCCGTCGGGAAATGATTTTCCAGGCGGCGCACGTCAAATCCCATTGGTTGGCCACATGGGGTATGATAAGACACTCAATCGGGTAATGTCCGATTCTATTGGCCTTTCATCCGGGCAGACGTGCGCCGCTGGTGTGCTACCTGCCCAGACTGCCAGCTGGTCAATCCGGCGGCCACCCCCAAGGCACCCTTGCGGCCATTACCACTCATGGAGATCCCCTTCGAAAGGATTGGTATGGACCTCATCGGACCATTCCACCCGAGCACACGGGGGTATCGTTTTGCGCTAGTCCTGGTGGATTACGCAACTCGTTATCCCGAAGCAGTGCCGCTGCGCTCCATCTCTGCAAAAAGTGTAGCGCAAGCGCTGTTTCAGGTCTTCTCCCGAGTCGGAATCCCGAAAGAAATTCTGACTGACCAGGGCACGTCCTTTATGTCACTCATGATAAAGGAACTATACGGATTATTGGGAATTAAGGCGATCTGAACCAGCGTATACCACCCGCAAACTGACGGGCTGGTGGAGCGGCTGAATAAGACGCTGAAAACCATGATCCGTAAGTTTACGCACGACGACAAACCAAATTGGGATAAATGGTTGGAGCCCCTACTGTTTGCAATGCTGGAGGTACCCCAGGCCTCCACAAGGTTTTCCCCTTTTGAATTATTATACGGCAGGAAGCCGCGCGGGGTTTTGGACATAATTAAAGAAAGCTGGGAGGAGGGTCCAAGCTCCAGCAAAAATTAAATTCAATACGTCATGGACCTGCGAGCAAAACTCCACACGGTGGGGCACTTGTCACGTGAGTATTTGCTCCGGGCCCAGGAACGTTAGCAGCGCTTGTATAACACGGGGACTCAGCTAAGGAAATTTTCACCGGGAGGAAAAGTGCTTGTGTTACTTCCAACGTCCAGCTCGAAATTACTCGCCAGGTGGCAAGGACTCTTTGTGGTCACACGGCAAGTGAGCGATGTGGATTACGAGGTCCGGCGCTCCTGAAGGCATGGAAGGAGGCGGAGCCTGTTTCCATGGTGACGGTGGTCAAGGAGGAGGAGGAAGTCGGGCCAGAGATCCCGCACTCTGCCCCGCCCTCCCCCTCCTCTGTGATAATCAGCTCACGTTAGCGTAGAAAGCAGATGTTGCCAAAATGCAGCAGCGCTTTTCTGATGTGTTCTCCCCTCAGCCCTGCTGCACGAACCTCATCCAGCATCACATTGAGACCAGCCCGGGTGTTACGGTGCGGTCTCGGCCCCACAGGCTCCCCGAACACAAACGCAAAGTGGTTCGGGAGGAATTAAAATCCATGCTGGAGTTGGGGGTAATAGAAGAATCCCACAGTGCGTGGTGCAGCCCCATCGTTCTGGTAGGGAAGAAGGATGGGTCTGTGCGGTTCTGTGTGGATTACCGCAAGGTAAATGAGGTAAATGAGGTAAAAACGGCCCTCTGCACATGCCTAATTTCGCTATCCCCTTCTGTCTGCAGGCGGACGCGTCGGGCAGGGGGCTGGGAGAGGTGCTGTCCCAGAAGGTAGGGGGTGTCGACCGGCCCGTACTATACACCTCTCCAGAAGGTGGGGGGTGTCGACCGGCCCGTACTATACATCAGCCGGAAGCTCTCGGACCGGGAGGCAAGGTACAGCACGGTGGAAAGGGAGTGACTCGCCATCCGGTGGCCGGTCAGGGCTCCGGTACTACCTGCTGGGGCGCTCCTTCAGCCTCTGCTCGGACCACAAACTCCTCCAGTGGCTCCACCGCATGAAGGATGCCAATGCGCGGATCACCCGTTGGTATCTCGCTTTACAACCCTACAACTTCCAAGTGGTCAACAGACCGGGGGTGCAGATGACAGTGGCCGACATCCTCTCCCCCTCTTCTACGGAGGGGGGGGGAGTGGGCGCGGCCGGACGGCGTCCCGGCCTGAGTCTGGCGGTGGAGGCATGTGGAGGGGGCGTGGTCGACGCGTCTCCTTTGGGAAGGGCGTGTGCATGGACCGGCTACGAAGCAGCTGACAGGTGAGTGGATTCCCCAGCTGAAGCGGGTTATCTAATCACCTGTCTCCTTTATTTGCAGCGTCCGAGGCCATGACGGGGAGAGAGAGAGCAGACAGACGGAAGGAGCACATGCGAGCGAGAGAGCCTGAGAAATAAAAAGAAAAGCAAAATAAAAGACTTGTTGAACCCTGGACTGCAGGTCCAATCATTCCGACACAGCCACAGAGAACCTACACACGCAGAGACCTTCACACTGTTTAATTTAGACATGATGCCTCTGTTTAATGACAAATTACCACAAAATAGCACAAAGACAATGACCGCACTGTTTGAGAAATCTGCTTCCTAAATAAAGTACATTTTAAATCAGGGGTGTCTTTTTACACTAAGGGCCACATAACGAAAAGTCTAAGTATACGCAGGGCCATTTTGATATACTGTATATATATTTTTTTTTTTTTTTTGAAAAAAAAAAAAAAAAAGAAATGCTAAAAACAGACATTACATATATTTATAGACATATTAAAGGCTTTGAGTTATAGTGGCAACGTTAATTCAGTGGTGTCCAAAGTGCGGCCAGGGGGCCATTGCAGACAGCAATTTGCGTTTTGTTGGCCCGCAACATATTGTTGGGAAAAAAATTGAAAAATGTAACAAAAAAGATGTGATGCAATGATTTAAAAAAAAGCTAGCACTAAGTTTTTAATGTCTGTTTGCAGTATTTAAAAAATATACATAACAATATCCCACGCATACTTGGGTTTTTTTCAAATTATGTATAAAATGTATATAAAATTATATAAAATGTTCTCATTACTTCACATATTTTTGCTCTTTTTTTTCTTAATTTTTTTTTTGACGGGCTGATAAAACTGGAGCTGCAGGCCACAAATGGCCCTTGGGCTGCACTTTGTACACCCCTGACTTAAATGTTGCCATTCATATAAATAAAGTACAACAAATTATTGTCCTTTTTTCTCTCAAAGTAGCTCAAATAGCGATACAAAATATATAAAAGATGCAGAAGAAAAAAATAATTTAATAGAAAATGTGAGTTGTGGATACCAACAATTCGTTAAAGTTGTCTAAAACAAGCTTATTCCCTTGGTTTGGGTTGAAATAAGCTATAAAACAGTTTTTTCACCAAGTACCTTGGCTTAAATACAGTAACGTAATAGACCCAAATATTCATTAAAAACAAGGCAGAGGTTAATTTAAAGTATCTTAAATAGTTTTGGCCACTGTAACTCTACGCACAGTTTAGTAACACTGTGTTTGAATATAGGAAAATAAGAAACTGTCCTTTTTTTTCTTTAATTTCAAAGTAGCTCAAATAGTGATGAAAAATATATAAAAGATGCAGAGGAACACAATTATTTAATAGAAAATGTGAGTTGTGGATACCAACATTTTGTTAATGCTCCCTGGCAAAACAAGCGTATTCCCTTTGTTTGGGTTGAAATAAGCTATAAAACAGTACCACCTTAGAAAACACTTGGCTAAAATACAGTAGCGTAGTACACCTAAGTATTCATTAAAAAACAAAGCAGAGGTTTTATTTATAGTATCTTAAATATTTTTGCTAATGTAACATTACACACAGTTTGAATAGTAACACTGTGTTTGAATATAGAAAAAAATAAAAAAAACTTACTTTTTTTTTTTTTTTTTCAAAGTAGCTCAAATAGTGATAAAAATATATATAAAAGATGCAGAAGAACACAGTTATTTCATAGAAAATGTGAGTTGTGGATACCAACATTTTGTTACTGCTCTCTGGCTAAACAAGCTTATTCCCTTTGTCTGGGTTGAAATAAGCTATAAAACAGTAGTACCACTTTAGAAAACACTTGGCTAAAATACATTAGTGTAGCAGACCAAAGTCTTCATTAAAAACAAGTCAGAGGTTTTCTTTAAAGTATCTTAAATATTTTGGCTAATGTAACGTAGTTTGAATAGTAACACTGTGTTTGAATATAGGAAAATAAAAAACTGATTCAAGTGATTATTTGACTAGATGGAGCCTGTGTACCACAGTTTGAGAATCACTGCTATAAACTTCACATAATTGAGTAGTTCTCGGACATTTTTATTTTGTAAAGTACCTCTTGTGTACACTGTGTTACAGTGTACATGTAAAGAGTCGATAAAATACACAATAGCGCTTCTTGAAGAGACACAAACACATAGCTCATTAGCATTAAAGCTACAGACACACAGTAGTGCTTACACAAAACCCTTTAAAAAATGTTAAATGAAAATATAATTCTAATATATACTGTTGGATTTCTGACACATATTCAAAATGATTGAAGACTATTATAATAAAGGACTTTTTAAACAATGCCTGTGCTGTTCATGTTGGTAGCAGTTTGACCCTCTCACAGATCATTTCCCACAGGAAGCAAATGGACCCGCTTGCCACATTGTGTTTGTGAGTTTCCAGCTTCTGCTGAATTGTCACACAAGCGAAGACTGAAGCGACGGCAAGCGCAAGAAGAAACTAACTGAGATCAACTCGCTGGACGTTCTGTCTGACAGATGAACGGCCAGCCGCCACGGCGCGCCGCCGCCCTCGCCGTCACGCATAAACCGTCCTGACACGTGTGATGATTCGGGCCCGCCGTGGAGCGTCTGGTCCAAACAAACACAATAGAAACTCTCCTGACGGGTGTCACGGACAATCGCGGCAAAGCCTGTGACGGCCGAGACCAACACGACTTCTAATTTGGACTGTTTGTCTTTGAGGCGCCATCGTCTTGTTGGGGTAATCACACTGCAAATAGCCCCGGGATTAGCGCCTGTAAACTATAAAAGTGCGGCGTGTTGCAGGTGATCTTTTCAGATCGATATTTGATCACAAGTGCAAAAGTGGTGCAGATTTAAAGGAGTGTGTGCTTTCGGCTATCACCATGGAGACACTCATTTACTGCACATCCATGGCATCATATGGTCCAACTTGTGGTGAATGTGGAAATACTGTCAAAGCGCTTTGGGCTCCTTAAAAAAAAGGGGTAGAAAAGCGCTATACAAGTACAACCATTTACCATTTCAATTTGTCGTAATGTGAAACATGCGCCACACAACTATAATCTGTACCACTTTAATGGAGACAGCAGAAACTACTTTTAACACGCCAAAAGGTGCACTCTGGGAGACGGCGGTATTACTGTTGGTCAAAAACCCCGGCCATATCTGTAGTTGTGTGCTGGAATGAACAAGACGTGAAAAAAATGCATGCTGCTAGGCGTTTCATACATACGAAAAAAGTAACGCCATTGAAAAAACACAAGCAGATACCAAAACGAATCAATTGATTCCTAAAATAAATCTGTACTTTTAAAAAATTTTCACGATCCTTATGTGGGACGGCGTGGCGAAGTTGGTAGAGTGGCCGTGCCAGCAATCGGAAGGTTGCTGGTTACTGGGGTTCAATCCCCACCTTCTACCATCCTAGTCAAGTCCGTTGTGTCCTTGGGCAAGACACTTCACCCTTGCTCCTGATGGCTGCTGGTTAGCGCCTTGCATGGCAACACCCGCCATCAGTGTGTGAATGTGTGTGTGAATGGATGAATGTGGAAATACTGTCAAAGCGCTTTGAGTACCTTGAAGGTAGAAAAGCGCATTTATCATTTATGTAAGACAAGAACACTTTTTTTAATTTATTTTTTTAACGAATTATAACTCATTAACAAATGCTAGCAAAATGAGACAATTTCATCTGTTGTGCCCATAAAACCCACTAAAAAAACATCCAAAAAGCGCGTTAATATTTGGTTACAATATTAACCAAATATTAGCGATATTGTTATCATAAGCGCTAGCGTTAAGGATCTATTTTAGTGGCGCATTGATCACAGAAAGCTAACTAGCTTCTGCTGCTGTTTTGACATAGTGAGCCGGTGAGCTGCTGCATCGCCTCTGAACTGGTGAAAGTTAGTTCTAGATTATAATTCATGCCTCGCACCTGGATAGTAGAAGGTTGTGAACATAAACCGAGAAGTTGGTCTACTTAGACCCGCAGATGGTGGGAAAGACACAAAAAGAGGCTCGTTTGCACCCACCTTTCTTTAGCCCCGTTGTCAGGGTTATGATTAATTATTAGTCTAAACGGGACGATACAAACGCCCCATCAGTGAGAGCAGACATTTTAAAGTAAGTGATTGTTTTATTATGTTTGTTGTCTCTCACAAAGTCTGCCGTGAATAGAAGTGTTAAAGCTAAAAAAAGAAATACACTTTATTGAGTTAACATTATTTCTTTATGGGGGAAAAATTTTATGAGCTAGAGAATATAACAACTACACTACCCAGCATGCAACGGGAGTTACGAGCATGCGCGGTAGCCCCGAAAAGTGTTGCATGTTGCCACGCTGTGAAAGTAAACGTCAAGAACTTAGCCAACACGCCTCGTCTGCATTATTTATAATTAGACAGACAAGGAAAGAAAAACAAAAGTTAAAAAAGGGAGATATGTTGTATATATATATGTATGTGCTGCGGTTGTTTTAAGAACGTTGCGACAGCTGCCGTAAAGGAGGTGCGTTGCTATGTTTCCGGTTGGTCGTAAAAGTGTTCGTCATGTGTTTTACCCTGCTAAAATCTCTCAGTAAAGTTATTCGATGGATTATAGCTTTTGTTTTGAACTTTATTACACCTTGGAGCGCTTTTTCCCGTCCATTGTTTTCCTGCTTTCGCTATCTGCGCCTAATGACTGAGCTACGTGACGTCATTTATTGTGATGTCTCACGGAGGATTTCTAGTCGGGACGGGATTCGAATAAAGAATCAACTCTTTTCCTTTACTATAGTGGTCTCGATAACGGGTACCGGTTCTCAAAAAGGGATTCGAGTCCGAGGACTCGGTTCTTTTCTTATCAAACAACCGGGAAAACCGGTTTCGAGTATCATCCCTAATTCTGTGTGTCTACATTAAAACATTCTTGTTCATACTGCATTAATATATGCTCATTTTAAACTTTCATGCAGAGAGGGAAATCACAACTAAGTCAATTTACCAAAACTGTATTTATTAAACAGTTATTAAACAGTGGCAAAAACATTCATGTCATTTCAAAACAGAAAGTGCAAAATTGTCAGAGACATTTTAAAACAAGCTATAAGTGCACTTTTGTGAATGATGTCACCAAGATGACATATCAAAACAACACTGAATTAAAGTGTTCTTTTTGTACAGAACGCCACTACAATAGTTAAAAACAAATAAAGTGCACTTTTGTGCATGATGTCACAGAAGATATTTCAATAACTGTCAAATAAAAATGAGCTGCATAATAGGTTCCTGCGGACGTTATCTCCTTCTGTTGTTGACTTTTATTTTTCATACGGTGTTGATCTGGAAATAGTTGCTTCGGCATTTTGTTGGTGTGGCACCGGAGATGTTGACATGCAGAGTTTCAAGCACTCTTCATTCTCTAGCGGGTGACTTTTCGAATGATGCTACATTAGCAGTGCTGCACATATAGTACCAATGATTGTCACACACACTAGGTGTGGTGAAATGTACTAACAGCGTGTATATAAAACGTTGATGGAAGTGTTTGGATGTTTTTAGAGCGCTTTATAGGCGAAATAGAGCGACTACCATTGGCTCCATTGTTAACTGATTTTTTTCTAGCGTTTATTTACGATTTAGAATGCATTAAAAAAAGAAAAACATATGTGTTCTTGTCTTACATAAGGACCATAAATGATTTTCAAAAGGTGCAGTTCGGCGTTAAGTCATCATGGGGCGGTATAGCTCGGTTGGTAGAGCGGCCGTGCCAGCAACTTGAGGGTTGCAGGTTCAATCCCCGCTTCCGCCATCCTAGTCACTGCAATTGTGTCCTTGGGCAAGACACTTTACCCACCTGCTCTCAGTGCCACTCACACTGGTTTAAATGTAACTTAGATATTGGGTTTCACTATGTAAAGCGCTTTGAGTCACTAGAGAAAAGCGCTATCTAAAATATAATTGATTGAAAATTGATTGATTGATCAAGCAGCTATGAAAGTATAATATGTCATAGCTGATTTTTTTTTCTGACAGTTGAAATATGTTGACACGCGCACATACGGAGGATTATCTCTCCATCGTCGGTCATTGCACCCCAATTGCCTCCTTTTTCACAGCCATTAATGTGTAACTGCCTGTTTGCGCGTGACTTCAAAATGTGCTAAATAAAAAGGCAATAACAGACTTGATAAATCACATTGTGGACGCTAAATAATTGCATTTGAATCTCCCTCTCCCAGCATTGTGTGTCCTAATAATCAGCATATATACTGCATATACATGAAGAGAAAGACTCTAAATCAGGGGTGTCCAAACTTTTTCCCCTGAGGGCCGCACACTGAAAAATCAAAGCATGCGGGGGCCATTTTGATATTTTTCATTTTCAAAACCAATACAATATATAGATTTTTTGGGTTCCAGGGACCCAGAAGGGTCTCGGTCATAAAAACGGTAAGAATAAGTTGTATATTAATTTTAGAAAAAGAAATTCAACCCTTGAATAAATAAATTTTCTGTTTTAATCCCTTTTTGTCAAAACACTGTTTTTGATGGCAAAAACACAAAATATGCAATATTTTTCCCAAAAAGATTTTCAAAGTGAAATATTTGATGTGAAGTAATTGAAGCCTAAAATAGGTCAATAATTCATAAGAACATCAATTTTATTTCATTAATATTTTTTGAGCAAAGACATTTAAAAAAAACAACACTAAAATTAAATGGCCCCCGGGTCGCACATTGGACACCACTGCCTAAAAAATTGATTGCGTTCATTAGTTTGCTCATTTAAAGGAAGCCATCCTCAGCGCATGAGCTTAGTAGATCAGTTTTGGGTGTGCTATCAAATTTGCACGTGTTTGAGTACGCGCTAACTTTTAGTAACCCTTAGTTTCAGCCTTTTGGGGTAGGAAGTTCACACAATAAGTGTTTAAATTGCCATGCAGAGAGATAAGGCCTCTCTTGTTTAGGCCATATTTTACTTGATTTTATCACCGCTTTGACAGCACCTGAGGCATGAAAGGAAATTAAAGTGCAAATGTGGCATTATGCATGTGCCACTACAGCGCATTAGGCTTCATAACGGCAGCTACACCTGCACAATCTAATAAGCGCTGTATCCAACACCTCCACAAAGATAATAACGCTCTCTTTCGACTGGAGAATGACATTAACGACTTATTTATTTTACTTAACTTAATCAACGTCTTTTTCTTGCATTGCTCGTCAATATTTGCCGCCTTAAGAGAATTAGCATCGACTGGGAAGGAAGCTTCACGCGACAGATTGTCAAACAAGAACAGGCAACCTTGTGCAATGCAGGCTTTTTTCACCTCCAATCAATCCCAAGCTGACTTCACAGATCACTTCCTCCCCCTCGGGGGGTTTGGAGGTAGAGGGGGTGCGCGGGCAATCAGACTGTGCAGGATTCATGATGTAAACAAAATAGGTAAACTCCGCAATAAAGTGTGTTTGTGGGTAAGGTGGACAACACATTGATGACATGCACGTCCTGTTTCTTTACAGGCTCATTTACCAATCTTTTTAAAAGGATACTGATCACAATGGGGCACGATATATGAAAAGGGTTGAAATTGGTTGAATCGCAGCATTAATACTAGCTTGTAACCATGTTCACCACTTCTGCTGAACAATGGCGGCACACTGCTTTCGTCTTATCCACTTGTCATTGTCCGCATACGTATTTCACTCGGAAGATCAAGTGTTAACAACGGAAGAGGGTTGTCAAGCTCTGACTCTTTTCTCTGATGTTTTTGTCCCATCCATGCGTAATGTTGATTGACGCCATGTTTGTGTACAACGAGTTCCGTTAATCCATCCATTTTCTACCGCTTATTCCCTTCGGGGTCGCGGGGGGCGCTGGAGCCTATCTCAGCTACAATCGGGCGGAAGGCGGGGTCCACCCTGGACAAGTCGCCACCTCATCGCAGGGCCAACACAGATAGACAGACAACATTCACACACTAGGGACCATTTAGTGTTGCCAATCAACCTATCCCCAGGTGCATGTCTTTGGAGGTGGGAGGGGCCTATCCCCAGGTGCATGTCTTTGGAGGTGGGAGGAAGCCATACTTGGAGGGAACCCACACAGTCACGGGGAGAACATGCAAACTCCACACAGAAAGATCCCGAGGCCGGGATTGAACTCACGACTACTCAGGACCTTCGTATTGTGAGGCAGATGCACTAACACCTCTGCCACGGTGGCAGAGGGGTTAGTGCGTCTGCCTCACAATACGAAGGTCCTGAGTAGTCGTGAGTTCAATCCCGGCCTCGGGATCTTTCTGTGTGGAGTTTGCATGTTCTCCCCGTGACTGCGTGGGTTCCCTCCGGGTACTCCGGCTTCCTCCCACCTCCAAAGACATGCACCTGGGGATAGGTTGATTGGCAACACTAAATTGGCCCTAGTGTGTGAATGTGAGTGTGAATGTTGTCTGACTATCTGTGTTGGCCCTGCGATGAGGTGGCGACTTGTCCAGGGTGTACCCCGCCTTCCGCCCGATTGCAGCTGAGATAGGCTCCAGCGCCCCCCGCGACCCCGAAGGGAATAAGCGGTAGAAAATGGATGGATGGAGTTCCGTTAATGACTAGGGTGGTTGTCCCGATACGAATTTTGGGTACCACAAAAAATGGCATTATTGGCTTTATTTTAACAAAAAATCTTACGGTACATTAAACATATGTTTCTTATTGCAATGTTGTCCTTAAATAAAATAGTGAAGATACAAGACAACTTTCCTTTATTAGTAAGTAAGCAAACAAAAGCTCCTAATTTAGCTGCTGACGTATGCAGTAACATATTGTGTCATTTATCATTCTATTATTTTGTCAAAATTATTAAGGACAAGTGGTAGAAAATGAATTATTTATCTACTTGTTCATTTACTGTTAATATCTGCTTACTTTCTCTTTTAACATGTTCTATCTGCACTTCTGTTAAAATGTAATAATCACTTATTCTTGCTTTACATTAGTTTTGAATGATTGCACAAATTTGGGTACCAATCCGATACCAAATAGTTTCAGGATCATACAGTGCTCATAATTTAAGTCATTGCGTGTCCAGAGACGTATTTCCTGAGTTTATAAACATAATATAAAAAATTTTTAAACGAAAAAAGATTTTGTGATGCTAAAAATATCGATGTAATTATAGTAGTATCGACTTGATATGCTCCTGTACTTGGTATCATTACAGTGGATGTCAGGTGTAGATCCACCCATGGCGTTTGTTTACATTGTGATGCCGGTGAGCTACGGTGTGTAGTGAAGCATGTTTAGCTATTCCTCGTCCTGCAAGGATGATACTTGTAAGAAAGTTACTTTATTTGTCGCCATTGAGGCGAGGATTAGTGATTTAGAAGTAGCTAAAACACTGCAGACTGCGGATGGACTTTAGCTGCTAGCTAGCTAGCCATGTCTCAAATTACCTCTTCCTGAGGGCGTTTCAGTGTTATGGCTTAATTTATCGTTAGTTTTTAAGCCAAAATGCGTCCACTCTCCTTTTTCTGTCTACACACATTGTCTGCTTGTAAGTACTTTGTGATTGTGCTTTGCCGAACATGCTACTTTGTTCGTAAAACCAGCAATGTCACAACGTGACGGCGATGCGCCGTCATGACAATTAAAAAAAGGGGGGGAACAGGTACT
>NC_084741.1:24330989-24333489 GCF_033978785.1 Entelurus aequoreus | reverse complement strand
ACAGCCTAAAATGAATCCTTTATTATTCACAACAGAAACGTGTACAGTATCTGATCCAGTTCTGATCTGATGAGTTACATTTCTGTGTTATTATTGGTGTATGCTGCATCCCCAATGTCCAGAACATGGTGCAAGTATGCTGGGTTTTTTCAATAAAATACTGGAAAGGATAGAAATATAGTTAGTCTCTTTTATCCGATTATTAATCGAAGTAATAATCGACAGATTAATCGATTATCAAATTAATCGTTAGTTGCGGCCCTACCGACAACGCTGATCTTACTCGTTAAATTGAAATGAATGCCTTCTCATTTAGATGAGCATGACAAGAGAGAGATTCTGACTACGAATGTCACTATGTTTGTGGTCAAAAACTTGTGCCCATTTGCCAAAATAGAGGCTCCTGATTTTCGGTAGGTAAATGTTCAGTTGTAATCAGAGAAAAGTTGCAGGTTTTCCTCAAACCACATTTTCAATCAGTCATTCGCATTTAATATTTGCTAAGGAGATGACAAAGATTCTCAACCGTATGTACAGACCCCCAAACTTTAAATAAATGTTAATGTAAATGTTTAATTCTTGTGTAATTTCCACATGTTTTATTGTGTTCAGTTCCACAGAAAAATATTTCCATCCATCCATTTTCTACCGCTTATTCCCTTCGGGGTCGCGGGGGGCGCTGGAGCCTATCTCAGCTACAATTTATTTCCATTTAATTAAAAAATAGTTATTTTTTTTCCGCTTTTTTATTGTCTTTTTTTTCCAAATAAGATCAATAAGAGAATTGTTTAAGAACCAAATCGTTAGGCATAATCAAAAGTGGAATCTGAACTGTAAAAATCTTATCAATTCCCATCCCTACAGCAATAGTTAGAGATGCTACCTCAGTAGAAGCGTTTAAGTCCAAACTTAAAACTCATTTATATAGTCCAGCCTTTGGATAGATACTGTTTAGACCAGTTGACCTGCCGCTTATCTTTTCTGTCCCCCTTTTCCCGCATGGAGAGGATACCAGGTGGCAACGTATAATTTCTGGAGAGGTACCAGTCTGGAAGACGCGCTAGCTTTCCGAATTTGGACCACTCTTCTATGCACAGCTGGTGACGTCGCTGCGCTGCCAACTTTTCTACAAGCAAGAAGACCTCCCTACCATCCTCTGCTGGCTTCCCAATGGACTGGACTTTCACATTAAATATTATTGTAACAATTCAATAATTGTACACACTGCGCACCCATTGCAGCCGGTCCCCCTGGAGGGTGGTCCCCACATCTGCAGCCTCTTCTCAAGGTGATATTATTTTTTCTACTCCGGGCTTTTGGATTTTGTTTTTTTTTGGGTGTACATCAGTGAATGTCGTTGTGGTTTGTGAAGCCCTTTGAGGCACTTGTAAATAACGGCTATATAAATAAATTGTGATTGATTTGTTATTGATTGATTGTTTACAAATGCACGTGCAGACGTTCCTCGTTTATCGCTGTTAATTGCTTCCGGACATGACCGTGATAAATTAATTTTCGCAAAGTACGAATCATTAATTATAAATGAAATATTTTAAAGGGGAACTGCACTTTTTGGGGGGAATTGTGCCTGTCATGCACACTCGTTATGTGAGACAAGAAAACATATGTTTTTCTTTTTCTTTCTAAATCGTAAATAAACACTCTCAAAATCAGCTAACATTGGAGTCAATGGTAGTCTCTAATTTAGGTATAAACAGCGCTCTAAAAAGCATCCAAGTACCTTTATCATTGTTTTATAAACACGCTGTAAGTATATATGTAATGTAGTAACAGACACATTCATAATATGTAATATTTACGTTTTTTGCATACGGCGATGCATTCATTTCACAGATGTATCACAACATTCACTTTTCACACCAACAACATTACTCACGGCAGACTACTTTAGGACAAATGATGATCCAGAACCTTACATTTTTGAGCCTGAATATAAGGAGGATGAGCTTCAGGTTTTAGAAGCTGAGTGCTTTAGTGAAACACTCAGCATCATGCAGCAGTATTGCTAAGTGCTAAACAAGATATACAAACTACAAAAATAATAAAATACTCACTCACTGTACACTGTCTGCGCTCACTGGGATGCCGACTGATGGGATGTTTATATCTTCCTGTTTAGATGAATAACTAATTATAATCCACACGAAGAGTTAAAAAAAAAGAGTTTTTCCGTGTCTTTCTTGCCATCTCTGGGTCTATGTTTGATTTCAAAGTTTACCAACTTTTTGGTTTATGATTTATAATCTAGAAATAACTTTCACCAACTCCGAGGCGATACAGCAGCAGTTGACCGGCTCAATATGTCAATATAGCAGCATAAGCTAGTTAGCTCTCTGTGATTAATGTGCTGCTAAAAATAGATTGTCAGTATTAGCGCTTATATTAACAATTTTGCTAACACTTGATTAATATTCAGGTCATACAATGTAAAGTATTGTTGGCGGTTTCTGGATGTTTTTTTAGAGGGCGGAATAGAGGA
>NC_084741.1:24308489-24325989 GCF_033978785.1 Entelurus aequoreus | reverse complement strand
CTCGATGAGCTTCAAGAGGTAGTCACCTGAAATTGTTTTCCAACAGTCTTGAAGGAGTTAGCTCATTGAGAGAATGCCAAGAGTGTGCAAAGGAGTAATCAGAGCAAAGGGTGACTATTTTGAAGAAATTAGAATATAATATATGTTTTCAGTTATTTCACCTTTTTTTGTTAAGTACAAAACTCCACATGCGTTCATTCATAGTTTTGATGCCTTCAGTATGTATATATATATATATATATATATATATATATATATATATATATATATATATATATATATATATATATATATATATATATATATATATATATGTATGTATGTATATACTTTCGGCAGAGAGCTACATTTTTTTAGCCCATTTGGCCCCCAAGCCAAAAACTTTGGACACCCCTGTCCTATTCCATCCCTCCATTCATTGCTTGCTTTTGGTGTTTCATGCTTTCACGAGCGATTTTTAATTAACTTTGATGCTGAAAAGAAAGCAAACAAAAGCACCAGTCGCTCCCTCATCTGGCGGTTGAACAAAGATGGATAAATATTTGCAGAATGTGCTGAGCACTAATAAGCGTACGGAAATAATGCAGCTAATGAATCCCTTTTGCTAAAATGGCTGATCTACCTCTGCCAGGGTTAAGATGCTCATTACAATTCAGGTGAGAAAGGTGAGCATATTTAGTGCTATTAGAAGGCGGCAGGAAGCCTCATCGCAGCAATAAATCCGCTCCTTGACTTAATTCAAGGAATTAAGCGTGGAGGCGGCGACACAGCCGCTTCCGTCTATTCAGGACGTTGTGTGCATCGTGTGAGCTCCTACAGCCGGAGGCAGCGATTCCTGGAACACGACAAGCGAGCCACCTTCTCCGGTCGCAGCTGAATCGGAGTCGTTTTATCTTCACGTCGGTGGCTGAGCTTCATGCACATAAAAGGAACGAGAAAACACACACACACACACACACACACACACACACACACTCACACACACACGCCGCATACATCCACAGTCTTAATTTGTGCACACACTTTCAAACCTGATGTGCTTTGCTTCAAGAGTGACTGTGTTGCCATGCCAACTCTTCCTCACACACACACACACTTACTGCGATTCTCTTTAACAGCATCCCAATGCAGAGCCACGTCCACCAATCCCAATAACGCTTGTATCGCAGGACTAACCAGTTTGCAGGGCCACTTGTTCCTGTCCCTAATATATTGACCGCCGAGGTGTTGCGTCTTTGACGGTAACCCGCGGCAGTTCGAGGCTGACATTTTCAAATACCGCCATGATTAATGATTGATGAGCCGCAAGGAGGAGGTGTGTTTGCTCTTTCGGCGCACGCGGAGATGGGGCTAATGAGGGGCCTGCAGGTATTGATCACGTCTTATTGGTTATAAGAGTAATAAGTGTGAAACTATATGGAGCCAGCTGTCGCTAATCCACTGTATTTATTCATATTGCCATACGGTGTGTTTCAACCCAAGCAACTTGATGGTCATTGATGAATTTTAATGATGAATTTATTATACTGTATATTAGGGCTCGATTTTGGAATGACTCGCGATTATTATTTGGAATGATTCTTACTCGATTAAAAAAAATAAAACATTTATTTTAAAGAAATCTTTGTTTTTTTTCCATCTGTCCTGTGCAACCACTCAGGCAAATCATATTGTTGAAGTAGATGCCCATAGCTGATTTAGCTTTGTATACTTGTTGCCATATTTGTATTTGACTTTATTTAAATGTTTGGGTAGAATTGTATTCAACAAAACCAGTTTTCTCTTATATAATATATAAATGTATCAGAGCTGTTTATCTATTTTATGGAGGGATGTAGTTAATCATAGAACTGGCACCAAATGTTATTGAAAAAACATTGATTTTGAATCAAGAATAGTTTTGAATCAAGATTCGATTCAGATTTTTTTTTTTTATTGTGATAAATCGGGTTGCTATGGATTAGTTTTGATGAATTATGATTAAATATAATTGATTCTTAATCTATATTAATCATGTTTATTTTGCATGAGCAAAACGTGTGAAGAAAGACTAGAATATAGATGCAGTTAATGTATTTATGAAACACATTTAAAGGGGCCACATTATTATTTTTTCTACATTTGAAACACTTCTTTGTGGTCTACAGGTATATAACTGTTTTTTAACCCTGCCAACAAATAACCGGGCCACCAAAAAATATCTGTTTCTCAGGTGTGGTCCGTATGGTTCGCAGTGGTACACACTTTTCCACTATGGAGGTTAATTTGTGTCTTTATTACGAAAGCTTCTTTTGATTTAGGTAAGTGAAATATTATACATCAAATTATGTTGACAATTTAATTGAAAAAATAAAAAGTTTTAAAATGCAGTGTACAACAATTCAGTGTTTTAAAATTCAGTTTCAAAAAATTCAGTGTATAAAAATGCAGTGTTTAAAAAATCAGTGTATAAAAATTATATGTATAAAAATGTTGTGTATAACAATTTAATGTTTAAAAATGTAGTTTAAAAGAATTCAGTGTATAAAAATTTTGTGTAAAAAAATTCAGTGTATAAAAATTCAGCGTTTTAAAATTAAGTGTAAAAAAAAATTCAGTACAAAAAAATGTGTTGCTTCAAAACGCAATATCCGCTTCCGGTAAATTAAGACTGAAGCAATCAATCCTGTCTCAGAACCAGCTAATGAGGTGTCAAGTTTGAAGTCACGTGACACTGGTGTTGAAAAGAAGCAGGTTATACAGCACTACACACTACTGGCCATTTAACCCACTGTATGTGCTTGGGTGTTTTTTTAAGATTACTTTATCAATCAATCAATCAATCAATGTTTATTTATATAGCCCTAAATCACAAGTGCTTTAAACAGTAAGGTTGCTGTGCATTAGTGAAACAATCCTAAAATTCCACATAAAAGTATGAAAACTGATCACATGATGATACAAACACTCACATAAAAATGACTGATACTAGAACGTAACAGATCATCTCAAAAACGGAATACAATTTTAGTTTTTTACTGAATAAGACACTCAGAATGTACATTAAAACACAGAAAGTGGGATTTACAATATTAACTATGAACAATAAAACATTAAAATTAATTAAAATTAATTTAAAATACCAATGATTGTCACACACACACTAGTGTGGCGAAATTTTTCTCTGCATTTAATATTGAGAATATATGAATGTTACTCCTCTACTGCAGACCACCTCCTTGATTAACATCTGTTATAACAAAGATGCAAAAAACACGGCAAAATATAAACTCTAACGGTAAAAAAACATCCCCATATTCGATATAATATCACTGTTCTGCAGAAGTGTGTTGTAGAAATCTGCCTCCGTCTGACACTTGTGTTCCTCGCCTGCAAGAAGCAAAGCTTCTACCCTGGTAACTTGTATGCCACTCAAAAGTGCAGATTAACCATTGGAATAATGTCTATAGTTTGAAAATATCTAGCACACCGCATTGAAATGTTTACTATGTTTACTATGTACCCGCAGCACTTGGTGAGGAAACTGGCCCCCCTTGTATTCAGTACCCCCCTATGCAACTGGCTGCTTGACTTCCTCACAGACAGACCCCAGTCCGTGAGAGCGGGCGACAACACCTCCAGTGCAATCTCCCTGAGCACCGGCTCCCCCCAGGGCTGTGTCCTGAGTACGCTGCTGTTCACATTGATGACCCCTGACTGCTGCGCCAGGTCCACTACTAACCACATTGTGAAGTATGTGGACGACACAACAATAGTGGGCCTCATCCGTGACAACGACGACATGGACTACAGGGAGGAGGTGAAACATCTGGTTGACTGGTGCAGAACCAACAACCTGGTCCTGAACGTCGACAAGACCAAGGAGATCGTCGACTTCAGGAAGCTCCAGTCCAGCCACACTCCACTCTTCATCAACGGCACAGCGGTGGAGATGGTTAGCAGCACCAAGTTCCTAGGGGTGCAGATACCTGACAATATGACCTGGTCCTTACACTTTTTGCGTCGGATGAAAAGACCACAGCTCCCTCCCCCCATTCTCACCACATTCTACAGAGGCACAATAGAGAGCCTACTGACCAACAGCATCTCTGTCTGGACTGGAGCCTGCAGTGTCTCAGACTGGAAGTCTCTGCAGAGAGTGGTGAGGACGGTGGAAAAGATAATCAGGACTCCTCTTCCTCCTATCCAGGAGATCGCAAAAAGCCGCTGCCTGACCAGGGCTCAGAAAATCTGCAGAGACTCCTCCCACCCCCACCAAGGACTGTTTTCACTGCTGGACTCTAGAAAGAGGTTCCGCAGCCTCCGTAGCAGAACCTCCAGGTTCCGTAACAGCTTCTTCCCTCAGGCCGTGAGACTCTTGAACGCATTAAAATAATCCCCTCAATTCCCCCCAAAAATGGATTAACTCGCTGGAATATAAAGACAATATAACATACATCCATAAACGTGGATGCATATGCAAAAGTGCAATATATATATCTGTACAGTAATCTATTTATTTATATCTGCACCTTATTGCTCTTTTATCCTGCACTACCATGAGCTAATGCAACGAAATTTCGTTCTTATCTGTACTGCAAAGTTCAAATTTGAATGACAATAAAAGGAAGTCTAAGTATAAGTCTAAGAATGTTGTATATGCCAAGGTAGCCCAGTTACTTGCCTTTGCTATGCTGCTTTGTAAGACCCGTGTCACGTGACCTCAAAATCGACACCTCATTGGCTGCTTCTGAGACAGAATCAATTGCTTCAGTCTTAATTTAGTGAGTCTTGCTTTTTGAAGCATCACATTTTTGAACAAACACTGAATTTTTGTACTGAATTAAAAAATAACAACTTTTTAAACACGCATTTTGACAAAAAAATGTTTTCAATTAAAGGGTCAGCATCATTTGATGTATACAAATTCAGTTTACAAAATTCAAACGCAAAAAAATTCAGTTACATAAATTCAGTGTCAAAAAAAAAAGCTTTCGTGATTAAGACACAAATTAACCTCCACTTTCCGCCACTTGTGGCAGTAATGACAATCTAAAACAAACTGAAGAAGTCTCAGTCATAGAGAAGCGCAAAAATTAGGACTACAGTGGAGAAGCTATATTTTCATCTGCTCTTTAATTTTTATAGCAGTTTAGTTCAGAAAAATGACCAAACAATAGCGGACTCGCGCAAAGTCCTTTGGATCAATACATACCACATATGACGTCACAGGTCAGACAATGTCACAAGACAGAGCAAATATCAAACGGCTTGTTTAGAGGAAGTATGAAGGAAGGCAAGATTGTTTCATAAATACCTCCGCAATGTGGCCGTGGTTTGATTTCACATTTTCGGGACTTACGCAGATTCCAAACACACAAAAACCAATAGGTTAGAAAGTTGGTTTTGCATAATAGAGCTCCTTTAACATCATCTTCATGTTAACATAAAAAAATATCTGTCTTTCTAAACTAATATTTATATATTATTGAAGACCAGGGACCTCATGTATTAAGACTGGCGTGGTTTTTCTACAAAAAATTGGTGTACGCTCAAAGCCAGAAAACGTCATACGCACAAACAAATTCAGATGTATGCAAAAGTGCGCACGTATTATATGTGGAATTGAGCGTGTATTGGAGTGGCTGGCCACTCCGTGTCCATGCTCCCATTGAAATATGCAAATCATATTAAAATTAGCCATGCGCCTGAGATCCCGGCCACCCCACAGTCAGAAAACACGAAGATATGGACGAAAAAGAATAATCTCACCGACAATGACTTGGAGATTCTTCTTGCTAGGGTGTAAAAATTTCCTCTATTCCACTATTGTTGCAAGTCAGTGCAGCGCTGCATGCGCCAGGGAAAAGGTGTAGTTAAGTATTTCACACTTTACGCACAGGTTTTTAACCTTAGTACACTTTGCACACAGAGACAATTAGGGGCTTGTTTGACAGATGTAAAGATCTAGTTTTACCCCCCAAAAAAACAAGTCACTAACTTGAACCCCTGCCTCGTAATGATGCTTGGGGGTCACATGTGCTCCATGTGCTTCATAGGATTAATATTATTTATTTATTATGTATTTTGAACAGTTGCCCAGCATCACCTCTGAGTGTCGCCAAAATATCCACAGCGTATAGAAATGTGCGTACGCCAGCCATGAAGTTCGCGTGAGGCACCACACATTTCCACTTTCTGTTCACTCTTGATACATGTCAGCTGTGAAAGAGGGCGTCGCCAGGTTTTAGTGTGTACGCACGCTTAATACATAAGGCCTCATGTACTGTATATGTAGCTATACTTATATAATTATATATTTAATACATATAAAGATATATACAAAACCCAAAACCGGTTAAGTTGGCACATTGTGTAAATCGTAAATAAAAACAGAATACAATTATTTGCAAATCCTTTTCAACTTGTATTCAATTGAATAGACTGCAAAGACAAGATATTCAATGTTTGAACTGAGAAACAATTTTTTTTTTTGCAAATAATCATTTACTTAGAATTTAATGGCAGCATCACACTGCAAAAAAGTCGGCAGAGGGGCATTTTTACCACTGTGTTACATCGTCTTTCCTTTTAACAACACTCAGCAAACGTTTGGGAACAGAGAAGACCAATTTTTGAAGCTTTTCAGGTGGAATTCTTTCCCATTCTTGCTTGATGTACAGCAGGGGTGTCCAAACTTTTTCCACTGAGGGCCGCACATTGAAAAATCAAAGCTAGCAGGGGCCATTTTGATATTTTTTATTTTAAAAACCAATACAATATATGTTTAAAAAATATACATTTAGGCTTCCACTCAGGCTTGATCCCGGGGACCCCAAAGGGTTTTGGTCCAAAAAATATAAAAAATGTGTCATTATTCAGTATTATTATTTGTGTTATTATTCAAGTTTTTAAATCTCTAGATCAACATTAGGTCTATCTGTCAATATAACATTTTTTAAAGATTTAAATTGTATGCTCTTTTTGTCAAAGAAAACCCTTTTTTTAATGAAAAAAACACAAAATATGCAATATTTTCACCCAATAAAATTTTTAAGTGGGACATTTGAGATTATATAATAATTGGAGCCTTAAAAAGGTCAATAACTCATAACACCATTGATTTTAATTAATTATTATTTTTTGAGCAATGACACTTAAAAACTAATCACACTAAAATTGGAGGGAATCCAAAAGGGTCCTTACTCATTAAAGTGTTAAAAAATAAATTATAATTTTTATTTTTTTTACTGTTTACTTTTAACACAATAATCTCGAGATCAACTTCAGATCTATCTGTCAATTATACGTTTTATTGTTGTTTATGTTTTTTGTTTGTTCGTTTTAGGCACTTCTTTAAAAAAAAACAGCTAGTTTTTTTACAGGGCAAACACAAAATATGCAACATTTTCCCCAAAAAATATCTCAAAATATTTAATGTGACGTAATTGGAGCCTTGAATAGGTCAATAATTCATAATGACATTGATTTTGATTCATTATTATTTTTCAAAGAAAGAAACAGCCTACATGGCAGCTTTGTGTGATTAGAGTAAACATTGCTACATTTTCTTGTTACATTTCACCTGTTTGCTCTTTAAATACCACTTTTAATGTTTTTTATTTTTAAAATGTGCCGTGGGGCCGTTAAAAAATGACCTGCGGGCCGCAAATGGCCCCCGGGCCGCACTTTGGACACCCCTGATGTACAGCTTAAAGGCCTACTGAAATCCACTACTACCGACGACGCATACGACGTATGCGCGTGACGTCAATCGTTGAAACGGAAGTATTCCGACACATTGTATCCAATACAAAAAGCTCGGTTTTCATCGCAAAATTCCACAGTATTCTGGACATCTGTGTTGGTGAATCTTTTGCAATTTGTTTAATGAACAATGAAGACTGCAAAGAAGAAAGCTGTAGGTGGGATCGGTGTATTAGTGGCTGGCTGCAGCAACACAACCAGGAGGACTTTGACTTGGATAGCAGACGCGCTATCCGACGTTAGCCGCCGACCGCATTGATGATCGGGTGAAGTCCTTCACCGCTCCGTCGATCGCTGGAACGCAGGTGAGCACGGGTGTTGATGAGCAGATGAGGGCTGGCTGGCGTAGGTGGATAGCTAATTTTTTTGTTAGTATAGCTCTGTGAGGTCCCGTTGCTAAGTTAGCTTCAATGGCATCGTTAGCAACAGCATTGTTAAGCTTCGCCAGGCTGGAAAGCATTAACCGTGTAGTTACAGGTCCATGGTTTAATAGTATTGTTGATTTTCTGTCTATCCTTCCAGTCAGGGGTTTATTTCTTTTGTTTCTATCTGCAGTTAAGCCCGATGCTATCACGTTAGCTCCGTAGCTAAAGTGCTTCGCCGATGTATTATCGTGGAGATAAAAGTCACTGTGAATGTCTATTTCGCGTTCGCGACTCTCATTTTCAAGAGGATATAGTATCCGAGGTGGTTTAAAATACAAATCCGTGATCCACAATAGAAAAAGGAGAGAGAGTGTGGAATCCAATGAGCCAGCTTGTACCTAAGTTACGGTCAGAGCGAAAAAAGATGCGTCCTGCACTGCACTCTAGTCCTTCACTCTCACGTTCCTCATTCACAAATCTTTCATCCTCGCTCCAATTAATGGGGTAATCGTCGCTTTCTCGGTCCGAATCGCTTTCAATGCTGGTGTAAACAATGGGGAAATGTGAGGAGCCTTTCAACCTGTGACGTCACGCTACTTCCGGTACAGGCAAGGCTTTTTTTATCAGCGACCAAAAGTTGCGAACTTTATCGTCGATGTTCTCAACTAAATCCTTTCAGCAAAAATATAGCAATATCGCGAAATGATCAAGTATGACACATAGAATGGATCTGCTATCCCCGTTTAAATTTTAAAAAATTCATTTCAGTAGGCCTTTAAGGTATTTTAGGCTTCATAATGCGCCACACATTTTCAATGGGAGACAGGTCTGGACGTTAGCCGCTAGCGAGGGTGCTACATTGAATTACGGACACGTTTGGTCGCTTGTCGGTTGTCGCTGTCTTTGCGGGACACAGCTAGAACGTGTCATCAACACGTATTATCACGGTATTACGATAATATTAAAAACTATTTATATCATTTATATCGTCTGTATCGCACAACCCTACTATAGCACTGCTTACATAACTGCAAACAGGCAGTTATGTAAGCATCGTATCGTGGTTCGAGCCCAGTGTGTGGAGGGCTGGACTGTGCATGATACACAACTTCTAATGATGCAATACAACAGTGTTTCTCAAATAATACGCCTGGACCCCCAGCTGTGCTCAATCTACTCAACATGCTCCCTGTTCCACCCAGTTGAAGTCGTAAGTACACAGATACACAATTGTACACAGCTAATGTATAAAAAAGTTTGTGACAGGAATGACAAAAAAAAATTGCAAAAAAATTATAAATGTGCCAAAGGATCTGCCACCGTCAGTATGGGACCATTTTTATTAAAAAGTATGCCATCGGCATTGCCAATTAATGCCTTTTAATGTTGATCACAAACACAGATCCCCTCTGGCAGACACTGCATTTATTTTTAGTCCCCCGGCTGCAAAGAGAGCCACTAATTATGTGTCCCCATACACTGCTCCCATAGGTTTATAATAATCACATACACTGCTACCATAGGTTTATAATAATCACATACACTGCGACAAATAAACTGCATTTCTTAGTATTTTTTTTATTGTCACTATCAAGTACTATTATCACTAGAAATTAGCTCAGCTAACCGCAATGATAGCTTTAAACAACACAAAGAAATAAGTGCTTAGCAAACGTTTAAAAGTGTAGGTGGAAGAATGTTGCAGAAGAAAGTAAGCAAATATTCACAGGAAATGAACAAGTCGATTAATAAGATGTGTGTCAGCACTGTTGAAGCCAGATGACATGTGACAAAAGAACCAAACAAGGTACAGTAGGAGGGTGGACCGATCTATAAATTGGTGGTGTCGATACCAAGGGTAGTATCAGTATATAATTGATACCAAACTGATTAGATAGACATTGGTGGTGTTGATACCAAGGGTAAGTATCAGTATATAATCGATACCAAATTGATTAGATAGATATTTTTATTTCCTCAAAAACATTTGGTTGTTGTTTATGTTAATGTTTACACATTCAGAGAATAATTCCCTGAATACAGGAGGACTTTGACGGTAAAAATCGAAGGGTTTAAAAGAGTAGTTGCTAGTTTTTGCTTTTATTTAGTTATTGTGTACTACTGACTTTGTTTTGATCAAACAATTGTATGTAATACAAAATAATACAAAAGTAGTTTCAATACTGTGTTGATATTGTTTTACTATCATCTCACTAAGAATACATTGAATTGTTACAGTCAACTCGAGATGAATGATAAATGGTAATAATAATAACAACCCGATGGTCATCATTACCATATTCATTTAAAATGATCAAAAAAAACGTGATTCATTTCTACATTTTGATAAACTAATGGATCGACTAGTGTTAGCTAGTGTAAATGCTAACATGAAAACAAGACACATTGATCTCTTTCCCCATTCAGAAACATCCAACCACCATCCAACCCTGTACAAACACATTACTGTCTAAACAACTGAGATACAAACTGATCGATCTATACTCGACGGCGTCTCCAACAGGAAGTGAACTTGCGTGATGTCACATAAACCAGAAGGAAAGAAGCAAAGTGATCACCCTACTTGCATTTACTAAAAAATAAATGTTTTCTAACGTTTACAAACTATAATGGAAGAAGACAAACATATTTAAACACTCAAATAACAATAAAATGGCTCTTATGAAACCAGAACAAAATTGTATCTTTCTTCTGCCAATTGAGGTACACTGTGAGTCTATTTATTTTAGTTTAACAGAAATAATAATAAAAATTTAAGTTACATTTTAGTGTGTGAAAAGTACTTTTTGAGCACATTCAACAACTGCAATAACGTGATTATTTTAGTCACAATAACCGTGATATGAAATCTTTATATCGTTCCATCCCTACAGTTATCACATGTGGTCGGCATCGGTACCGATACCACTCATGGATGATAGGCATCATAAAACTATGATTGTAACATCCCTATAAAGAATGCAATATACAGATACATGAATAAATATCATCTATTTCTCAATAGTACGGTAACTCAATTCAGGGGGTCACGGAAACCTGTGTGAAGTTGCCTCCCCACCTCGTCAAAATCACCCCCCTTGTGTCCCGCAGCGCTTTGTTGTTAAGGCGGCCGCCTTAACAACAAAGAGCCACCGCTTAAACTAAAGTCTTTAAAAAAAATAAAAAATTAAATTAAAAAAAATAAAAAAAGTTACATTTTTTTGTTGTTGTTGTTGTTGTCGTGTCCAGCTTCTCAGGCAAATCATATAGTTGATGTAGATGCCCATATCGGCTGTTCAGATTTACTTTACAAAAGAGAACTGTAGGATACTTCTGTTGTTGCCTTATTAGTATTTGACTTTATTAAATGTATTTATATTATCATTTGGTGCTAAACTAAAGTCTTAACAAGCTGCTACGCTTTGTACTGCCCTGCCTCTGTCAGTACGTCTCTGCAGCACCCAGCATTGTCCCACCCACACAACCATCTGATTGGTTACACGCAGAGCGGTAACAGCCAATCAGCAGTGCGTATTCAGAGCGCATGTAACAGCCAATCAGCAGTGCGTATTCAGAGCTCATGTAACAGCCAATCAGCAGTGCGTATTCAGAGCGGTAACAGCCAATCAGCAGTGAGTATTCAGAGCGCATGGAGTCAGTCTTCACGGCAGAGGCAGGCAGAAAGGAGAGACGATGCGGGTTAGCAGAAAGGTGTTTAGCAGGTGAGCATAATGCAGCGGACTCTCCCCAAATTATAATAAACACCTCCCAGTCAACTACTAGTAACATCACTATGAGCCCGTTGACGTTCTAGAAATATAAGCGGCAGCTCAGCTCGCTCGCAGTCCTTGAGGTGAAGGCTAATTAGCTTTTAGCGTAACGTTAGCTCATTTTGCGGTGTGTGCATGCGTGCGTGCGTGTGTTTGTTACGGACAGCAAAGCCCTGTCTGTCTGAGAGAAAGACAAGCATTATTGACCTACAGTTAACAACTAAGTTATTTCACTTTACCTTTTTCTGTGTTGAAGCAGCAAAAAAGGACATTATGTTAAATGAAGAGTTTCTGTCTCTGATAGTTGATATAATAATGTAACTGCATCATAAAGCCTATATGAACTCCATGGTGTTCAGGGATGAATAGTCTCTCCTATTGTACTATTTTTTCAGCTGTAGTTACATTAATCATTAGTAATGTAGCAGCCTAGTTTGAATGGCAGGGTCCCTGCTATCACATGTTGATAAAAATATAACATTTACATAATAAAAATCAACTACAGGCTTCCCAAATGCTGTAATAATTTAAGCATGATGAGTTGAGCATATGTCAGCATGTAGCCCCACTTTTAACTCTTTTTTTCAAACGCTTATTGCAAACGCTTATTTACAGTAAGTCATTAATTTGACTTAGTCATTATTTTGTCTTAGTAAGTCAATATTTACTAAGTCAAAATAATGACATACTTAGTCATGACATACTTCTGTCTTGTGAATTGCATGTTTTACTTTGAAAAGTAACTCCTCTCGTGTCAGATCACTTGCCCTTCCTTTGGTGTCATCAGTCTGACGTCATCTCTGACCCCTGATTGTTTCCACCTGTTTCCCATTACCCTCATGTGTTTTATAAGCCCACGCTTGTTCTGTGCCAGATTGTCTCGTGTATTCGTGCCTCTCTAGCATCCATGTCCATGCCTTGCCTTGCCTTGCCTCATCTTGTGTTTATATTCCTTGATCCTGAATTCCTTCGTTGGTATTTTGAGTTTTCCTTTTTTCCTCCTCAGCAGAGTGATTTTTTTGTTGTTTAGTTTATTCAGCCGAAATGGTGAGTTATCAGTTTTTTCTTTCATTCTTTCCTCAAATTTTTGAGTGACATTTTTTGTTAAACTTTATTAGATCAGATAAGTGTAGAATTTTTCATAGCCATTGTTTCTTCCTCCTGTTGGAGCGTTTTTGTGTTAATCAATTTTATAGCATATACGGCGCCAATTATAGTTCGTCTTTGTTTTTGTGTTTTCCTCCTTTCGGAGTGATTTTCTGTTGTTCCTATTTTTTGGAACCTTTTTCGCCGACTAGTTTTTTGTTAATATAGATATTGTATTACCTTGACTCTGGAGGTGAAAGGAAGCTGCCAAAATAAAAGCCTGTCGAAGTATTCCCTACTCTGAATCTGAGTCCTATCCTTTTGACAAAGCCTGACACTTAGTATCTCAGATACTAGGACTGTTTTGTGTTTTGTTTTTACTTTACGGAAAAAATATCGAGATATACAGTATATTGTATATTGCCATTCAGCATACGGAGCGGAAAACACAACCAAAAATTGTAAGTTTCTTCACCCGACGAAGCCGGCCTACTTCACCACAGTCTGTAGTCTATTGCCCCCCCAGGCAGCGATGAGATGGAGACGTGATGGTGGCAAAAGGCCAAATTACACTGTTCATTACACCCACCCAGCCCCTTCTCCGTCCGTCCGCCTGTCCTGGGCGACGACCCCTTCCCCCTGGAGAGACACCACCTTAACTAACAAATATTCTGGGGGAAACACTGACCCCAAACTTGTCCCATTCGTTTGTGCTACGTTTGTGGTGGAAAAATGTATCGTTTTGAAGTTATTAGCGTTTCAATAGTCATAACCAGCCACTCCACCTTGTCAAGTCTACTAAAACCAGTACCAATCGTTTGTGCTGCAAGAATAATTTGGTCTAATTATTAGAGTGTTTAAGTCATTACTGTTATTAAAGTATAATTAACACGTTATTAATAATAACTACACCACCCCACCCCAAACTTTGTCCATATCTCCCCCAAAGCTGTCCCAGTCGTTTGTGCTACATTTGTGCTGCAAACATTTTTGTTTGTGCTTTGCGTTTTTTAAGTCATTAACATTTTATGATTTTGTCTTATTTACATGTAATTAACATGTTATTAATCATAATTAGACCCCCTCCCCCCCAACTATGTCAAAATCTCCCCAAACTTGTCGCATTTGTTTGGGCTGCAAACAAATTTGGTCTAACTTTTGAGTTATTGTTGTATGGTTTTGTGTTATTTACGTGTAATTATGTGTTTTTAATCATAATTAGACCACCCCCCAAACTATGTCAAAAACTCCCCAAGCATGTCCCAATCGTTTGTGCTACGTTTATGCTGCAAACATTTTTGTTTGTGCCGTTACCATTTTAAAGTTATTTTATATTATCAATGTGTAATTAATGTGTAATTAATGATAATTACACCCCCCGCCCCATATAACAAATTCTCTCCAAACTTGTCCCATTCGTTTGTGCTTCCTTTGTGCTGCAAAAAAATTGGTCTTACTATTAGGGGATAGCTTGATTGGCAACACTAAATTGACCCTAGTGTGTGAATGTGAGTGTGAATGTTGTCTGTCTATCTGTGTTGGCCCTGCGATGAGGTGGCGACTTGTCCAGGGTGTACCCCGCCTACCGCCCATGTACAACTGAAATGGGCTCCAGCACCCCCCACGATCCCAAAAAGGGACAAGCTGTAGGAAATGGATGGATGGATATTGTTTTTTTTTAAAGTGAGCATCTTTGCAACGTATCTTATACAAGATTGTAGTGGTGTCGAAAAAAACATTTGATTTTCAGTTTAATCGCGATTCTTATTTGCACAATTCTTAATCGATTCAAAGAAATCAAAAATCTGTTGGGTTTTTTTATTTATTTTTTTATTTGTCCTGTCCAGCCACTCAGGCAAATCATATTGTTGTTGTAGATGTCTATATCTGCTGTACAGATTGACTTTAGAAAATGTTAGTGTTGGATTGTTGCCTTATTTGTATTTGACTTTATTAAATGTTTGGGTAAATTTTTATTAAACAAAACCAGTTTTCTTTTAAGTAATATAGAAATTTATCAGAGCTGTTTATATTATTTTATGGAGTTAATCATAGAACTGGCATCCAATGTTATTAAAAAAGTATAGATGTGGAATCGAGCATTGATTCTGAATCGAATCATTACCCCCAAGAATCGAATCGAATCGTGTGGTACCCAAGGATTCACAGCCCTATTAGATTGCAGGTGTACCTAATGGTGGTACCCAATATTAGACGTACATTAATAAAACAGTTGAATAACCATGACAACACAGTTTCGGACTCACCATGCTGTCGTAGTGGATGAGCTCCAGCTCATAGTCCGGTAGGATGTCGCTCCGGTTGTTGACCAGGTCCAGAGCCATCTGCGCGGAGGGCATGCACGCCTGTCCGCCCGGCCAGCCTCCGCTCATGGGGAACAGAGCGCCGATGTACAGCTTCTTCTTGCCTGCGCACGGCCGCGGCCATAGGAGGAGGAGAAAGAAGAGGGAGAGGACGGTTAGAGGCGTCCGGGGGTAGGTGGACGGACGCCGGCGGGAAGTGCCAGCGAGCCGCTGAGGACACGCGCTCATGTCCGGCATGACTTCAACCCCAGAAGAAAAAGTCTGAACACATGAGGATGCTCCGGCGACGCTCACATGAGCCTGAAGCCCAACTCTCTGCAAGCCACTCGAAATACAACCAGAAATAAATAAGAAGCAGGAAATCAATCGCTTGACGACTTTTAAGCACAGAAGAAGAAGAGCGAACGAGACACCGCAGCTGCCGTTGAGCGCTGATGATTGGGAGCTGCAGCCTCCTCTTCCTCCCTGACAAATAAAAGGAGTGTGGGGGGGAGAGAGCGAGTGAGCGAGAGAGAGAGAGAGAGAGAGAGAGAGAGAGAGAGAGAGAGAGAGAGAGAGAGAGAGAGAGAGCGAGGGAAATAGCAGCAGGCATCATCTCCCTCTGCAAACACGGCCGCGTTCAAACGCATGAAAAGATTTGCAGCAGGAAGAGGAAGCTGCCATGATACACTGCATAACTAGTGAGTGAGTGTGAGTGCGTGTGTTTATGTGTGTGTGTGTGTGTAAGATAGATAAGCGGTATAGGCAGGGGGTCTCTCTGCAATATCCTCCTAACGAGTTACATTCAGACTTTAGCTCTTCATTCGTCCGCCAATTGTTGCACTTTCGAATGAGCCGTGAAAGACTTGGGTTCAAAACAAGTCTTAGTAAAAACAGCGGGATTCACGCAAAAGTCGTCGAATGAACAATGCTGTAATGTGCATGCCAGGACATTAGTTAGCGACGTCGCGCTGCAAAGACGAAACTGTATCATCATTGCGATCGTTCGTCCCCCCCAGTTATTAACCCTTCAACGAGTCATGTGATGATTTTTTTCTACATTTAAAACACTTTCTTGTGGTCTACATCAGTGGTCCCCAACCTTTTTGTAGCTGCGGACCGGTTAACGGTTGAAAATTTGTCCCACGGACCGGGGGGTATGTTTTTTTGTCATAAAGAAATACTATCATGTGTAGTCCCGCAGACTGTATTGATCTATATTGATATATAATGTAGGAACCAGAAATATTAATAACAGAAAGAAACAACCCTTTTGTGCGAATGAGTGTGAATGAGTGTAAATAGAGGAGGGAGGTTTTTTTGGTTGGTGCACTAATTGTAAGTATGTCTTGTGTTTTTTATGTTGATTTAATAAAAATAAAAAAATATTATTATTTTTATTTTTTTCTTTTATTTCTTGTGCGGACCGGTACCGGGACGCGGCCTGGTGGTTGGGGACCACTGGTCTACATCATTCATAACCACCAAATAAATATCTGTTTGTCAGCAGCACTTTCCCACCACATGTGGCAGTAGTGAAGATGTCAAACAGAAGAAGTCTGGAGCTAAAGCGCAAAAGTTATGACTAAATTTGATTTGCACTTAAATTTTATTGGCAGTTTATTTGAAAAAAAGATTTATTGTTATTTACAGTTAGAAGGTATTTTGGCACTGTGTAACTGTGTGAACATTTATTTTTCATCGTTTTTTATGAGCCCCTTCTATTGCGACACATTTATTTTTGTAAGCAGCCTGATCTAAGACTTAGTAATAATATTTGTGACTACCACATGCTTTTTTAAATATCATTTGACAAGGTTATAAACTGTAAGTAGGTTAGATATCATTATTGACTACAATTAAAATCAAGATTCCTAATTCTGTAAAACACGCCAAAACATGTGTCCTTTATCATAGCTACACGTATGACAAAAAAAGCGCGTGAAAATCAGTGGTATTCAGTGAGGTAAGATGAATTAAATGCGCTGACAGTTCATTGCTCCTGCCAAATGAATTGCACTAGTGGAGCGGATCACCACTCCAAGATGGCGGCCCCACGTCTCGTCTGCGCCTGTAGGCAGTAGCGCTCCATGCTGCGTCTACTTATAAGATGTCTATGGTTATAACGTTAGCGGTGAGTTTACAGCCTCACTGATTTAACTACACAGCAAATAAAAGTCACGTTACTTAGCCAATAAACGTTAGCTTACATTCAAAACTTACCCTTCTT
>NC_084741.1:24283489-24303489 GCF_033978785.1 Entelurus aequoreus | reverse complement strand
TAAGTTGTTCAACAGCTCAGGGGTCTCCGTTGTGGTATTTTAGGCTTCATAATGCGCCACACATTTTCAATGGGAGACAGGTCTGGACTACAGGCAGGCCATGTCTGGTACCCGTGCTCTTTTACTATGAAGCCACGTAGATGTAACACGTGGCTTGGCATTGTGTTGCTGAAATAAGCAGAGGCGTCCATGGTAACGTTGCTTGGATGGCAACATACACTGTATGTTGTTCCAAAACCTGTATGTACCTTTCAGCATTAATGGCGCCTTCACAGATGTGTAAGTTACCCATGTCTTGGGCACTAATACACCCCCATACCATCACAGATGCTGGCTTTTCAACTTTGCACCTATAACAATCCGGATGGTTCTTTTCCTCTTTGGTCCGGAGGACACGATGTCCACAGTTTCCAAAAACAATTTGAAATGTGGACTCGTCAGACCACAGAACACTTTTCCACTTTGTATCAGTCCATCTTAGATGAGCTCAGGCCCAGCGAAGCCGACGGCGTTTCTGGGTGTTGTTGATAAACGGTTTTAACTTGCACTTACAGATGTAGCGACCAACTGTAGTTATTGACAGTGGGTTTCTGAAGTGTTCCTGAGCCCATGTGATGATATCCTTTACACACTGATGTCGCTTGTTGATGCAGTACAGCCTGAGGGATCGAAGGTCACGGGCTTAGCTGCTTACGTGCAGTGATTTCTCCAGATTCTCTGAACCCTTTGATGATATTACGGACCGTAGATGGTGAAATCCCTAAATTCCTTGCAATAGCTGGTTGAGAAAGGTTTTTCTTAAACTGTTCAACCATTTGCTAATGCATTTGTTGACAAAGTGGTGACCCTCGCCCCATCCTTGTTTGTAAATGACTGAGCATTTCATGGAATCTACTTTTATACCCAATCATGGCACCCACCTGTTCCCAATTTGCCTGTTCACCTGTGGGATGTTCCAAATAAGTGTTTGATGAGCATTCCTCAACTTTATCAGTATTTATTGCCACCTTTCCCAACTTCTTTGTCACGTGTTGCTGGCATCAAATTCTAAAGTTCATGATTATTTGCACAAAAAAAAAATGTTTATCAGTTTGAACATCAAATATGTTGTCTTTGTAGCATATTCAACTGAATATCGAATACCTGAATAACTGAATACCTATACTGGCTTACCTGCACTGGCTTCCTGTGCACTTAAGATGTGACTTTAAGGTTTTACTACTTACGTATAAAATACTACACGGTCTAGCTCCATCCTATCTTGCTGATTGTATTGTACCATATGTCCCGGCAAGAAATCTGCGTTCAAAGAACTCTGGCTTATTAGTGATTCCAAGAGCCCAAAAAAAGTCTGCAGGCTACAGAGCGTTTTCTGTTCGGGCTCCAGTACTATGGAATGCCCTCCCGGTAAAAGTTAGAGATGCTACCTCAGTAGAAGCATTTAAGTCCCATCTTAAAACTCAATATTATACTCTAGCCTTTAAATAGACCCCCTTTTTAGAGCAGTTGATCTGCCGTTTTCTTTTCTCCTCTGCCCCCTCGCTGGGTTATTCCGGTTCCGGTGATCATGGATGAGGTGCTGGCTGTCCAGAGTTGAGACCCGGGGTGGACCGCTCGCCTGTGTATCGGTTGGGGACGTCTCTGCGCTACTGACCTGTCTCCGCTCGGGATGGTCTCCTGCTGGCCCCACTATGGACTGGACTCTCACTGTTATGTTGGATCCACTACGGACTGTACTTAGAGGGGGGGTTATCCACATATGCGATCCTCCCCAAGGTTTCTCATTGTCATTCACAACGACGTCCCTTGTGTGGGCTCTGTGCCGAGGATGTCGTTGTGGCTTGTGCAGCCCTTTGAGACTTTTGTGATTTAGGGCTATATAAATAAACATTGATTGATTGATTGAATATGGGTTGAAAATGATTTGCAAATCATTGTATTCCGTTTATATTTACATTTAACACAATTTCCCAACTCATATGGAAACGGGGTTTGTAAATAGCACATAATGCCCCAAACATCTCTTTAGAGTTAATTATCACAGTCTCTTTACAAAATAATAGAGCATGCACAAGCATGCACAATACAGCATATCATGAGCGCATCTGCTACTCCCACCAGTTATCAATCAACTGTTACAATAGAAATAAACAGGACACTTGCAGCAGAGCAGTGTTGTGTTGTGAAGTGATAGCATATGCTGAAGCTGGATTAAGTGCAGTATAGCAGTGTGGATACATAAAAATGCAATATAAGTCAGTAATGGTAAATGTTTGATAAAGTTCTTGGATGTCATTACTGTTGTGTACCTAATGAATAAATCAATTAGATTAATAAAAATAGCTAACATGAACATGAACACAGTCAATTATCAAACATGACAAGTTTTGATATTCAGGGATCTATTTTCTACTAAATTTTTACTGGATTCTCCACTCGCTGTCCTCGTTACAGGCTCTGATTGCAGCGTTAGTTTCCGAGCTGCCTCTTGAAAATGACTTATAGCGCCGATCGAGGAGACAATTACATTTCAAGTCAAAGTGAAAGCAGTTAGGCGCGGCGATGCACCGGCACGCTTCATTAGCCAAATGCCATTATATGTGGCTGTCGGCTAGCCTAACTAGCCGCTAACGAGGCCTCACATGGCCGAGGTGGCGTCGCCATAGTGCGCTGGCATTTATTTTCCACCTTCTCCTCACACTCGCTGCCGCCCTGCGACCCAGCCAACGCACCATCAATTATTCAGCGCTGAACTTTATCCGCAGCTTTGCTGGAGTGATGCAACAGCATCGGGCTCCGTGGGGTTCCTTTTCTTTTCTGCACGACCCCCCGCGGAGGCAGGTGGCTGCCTGGACTTAGTTCTTAAAGGTTGCAAAGATGCAGAACAGACTTGTGTGTTGTTCACGTTGGCGCCTTTTTAGACATTTTGATATTGCAATGTGTTAGGATGCAAAAAAAAAAACGCTTCAATAAAACTTGGCAAGGTGTTTAGTGCAGTGCAAAAAAAAAAACACAAAAAAAAAAAAAGTGCAGCAGGCTCCCAATTCATTAGGTACACATGAGATGCAATGCACGAGATGTATGCAAGATTCTGACTCGACAAAGATAATGATACTTAAATTTGATATGGTATATTAGAAATTATTTGTTAACTGTTTCTGATATTGTGGTTACTTTATCGAGAGTTGATGTGAGCGCAGTGGCATTTCAGGGCAAGGCATCATATCTGGTCATTTAAATTAAAGTCGAAATGGATGAGAGCACTTTCACTGTAGTACAGTAGAACCAGCCAGTGAATGCACAAAAATGAGCTTTGTTGATGTTATTGACTTGTGTGGAGTGCTAATCAGGCATATTTGGTCAGTGCATATGACCGCAAGCTAATCGATGCTAATATGTTATTATCATTATGCCTTGTTTGTAGGTATATTTGAGCTCATTTAATTTCATTTACTTATGTCGTCTGTGTATTTTATATGTGCATGTCTCATTACACATTATCTGTATGTAATATTGGCTGCATTTCTGGGAGTTGTTTGTGTGCCATGTTGTTCCAGACCACAGCAAACGTTACCAAGCTTTCAAAGATTGTAATAAATCTGTTAGAAGAAGACAGCTTTCCGTTTACTTTAACTTGGACACACACATCTATACCTTTGGCTATTCTAAGGCAGTAATTTCCAGGAGTTATTTCACTCTGAGAAGCCTCCAATTTACTAATGTTTTCCAATGTTGTAAAAATGTGTAGAATAAATATTAAATTTCAACATTTCTGTCAAGGAAGATTTGCGACAGTCCTTTTGAAAGTAGACTAACATAGACATTTACATCATGTGTTGCCTTCATTAAAAGGCGTTTATTTTTTTGCGGCTCCAGACAGATTTGTTTTTTGTATTTTTGGACAAATATGGCTCTTTCAACATTTTGGGTTGACGACCCCTGTACTAGTACCATATTAAATAATGTTATTTTTCATACTAATGTATTATACCTACAATGTTTGCGTTAATTTTGAAAAAAGCAGGTATTTTGAGAATCACACAAACAAAAAACAGTCCATATAATATAAAACAGTCCATATAATTCACAAATTAAAAATATATATATATTTAGGTATATACCTACATAAATATTTCAGTGATTTTTTTTCTGATTATGTTTGACTTCAGATACTATGTCAGAAATCCCAACTCGATGTTCTTCATTAATCTGACAGAAGAAAAACTAATCAAAACTGTGAATAAACTGATTGTAACAGAATTGAGATGGAAACGATAAAAAAAAGTTATTGAAAAGATTTCAAAACCTTTGACGCAAGGATGTCCAAACTACAGCGCGCGGGCTAAGTGTGGCCCGCCAACATCCTCTATTTGGCCCACGAAACGTCATGCGTTCAATAAAGCATTACATCGCATAGTGCTTTCAAATTCATCTTAAATACCAGACAGTCTCTTAATGCTACAGATCTGCTGCCATCTTGTGGACAATGTGAGTAAATCGGATCGAAATACCCTTGAATGTACTTGGAAATAGTAGCACAGCATTTACTTATATGACACAATCCAAACAACCTTCCCTAGTCATGGCGCAAAGAAGAAAATGCAACAAACAAAGGTCAACACACATGGTCACACATAACACAACCTGCTCCCTGAACTTTGTGGATATAATCCCAGGAACACCATCCCTACCGTCAAACATGGTGGTAGTATTATGCTCTGGGTCTGTTTTGCTGCCAATGGAACTGGTGCTTTAAATGGGACAATGAAAAAGGAGGATTACCTCCAAATTTTCAGGACAACCTAAAATCATCAGCCCGGAGGTTGGGTCTTGGGCGCAGTTGGGTGTTCCAACAGGACAATGACCCCAAACACACGTCAAAAGTGGTAAAGGAATGGCTAAATCAGGCTAGAATGAAGGTTTTAGAATGGCCTTCCCAAAGTCCTTACTTAAATGTGTGGACAATGCTGAAGAAACAAGTCCATGTCAGAAAACCAACACATTTAGCTGAACTGCACCAATTTTGTCAAGAGGAGTGGTCAAAAATTCAACTAGAAGCTTGCCAGAAGCTTGTGGACGGCTACCAAAAGCACCTTATTGCAGTGAAACTTGCCAAGGGACATGTAACCAAATATTAACATTGCTGTATGTATACTTTTGACCCAGCAGATTTGGTCACATTTTCAGTAGACCCATTATAAATTCATAAAAGAACCAAACTTTATGAATGTTTTTTGTGACCAAAAAGTATGTGCTCCAATCACTCCATCACAAAAAAATAAGAGTTGTAGAAAGTATTGGAAACTCAAGACAGCCATGACATTATGTTCTTTACAAGTGTATGTAAAATTTTGATCGCGCCTATATATATTAGAGATCAACTTATGCTATCCGTAAAGCTGAAGAGTGTCCAATCTTTCGCTTCCTGATCGCTGTATAGCTTTGGGTTGCTAAGCAACCGTTTTGAGCGAGCGTGTTAGTTAGTTAGCCCGCGGCTTGCAGCACCTTCACCTGGCTTATTATCGCAAATCCGTGCCTCCTGCCGGGCAGAGTTCAAATAAAATATGTTTGCAAGCTGTGCTGTAGCTGTGATCACAATCAAAGTTCAGGAAAGATTCAATTTGACTCAAAACCCAGGTAACGAGAGCAGAGCTTTTTTGTTTTGCGTCTTCTCCCGGTGACAGGAAGTGACGTGACTAAACTATTTTATTATGGAACTTCATCATTTATTCATTTATTTATCTCAATAATTGGTGTTATAAAATGAGCACAGGAAGTGAACAAAAATGTGTTGCTTTGAAATCGAAAAGGGGTAGGATTCAATCAACTCTGCCTCTTCCCACTCCTTTTCGGACATGTTGTAATGAGAAACTGGAAATATGTAATGCACCACATTGTGAATGTACATCCAGAAATTATTCACAGCGCTTCACTTTTTCCACATGTTATGGTACAGCCGTAATCCAATATGGAATAAATGAATTTTTATCCTCAAAATTCTACACAAAATACCCTATAATGACAATGTAAAATTTTACAAATGTATTACAAATTTGAAAAAACTAAAACCACATGGACATAGGTATTTACACACATACGGAGACACCTTGCATGTAAACCCATACTTCCCATCCAACCTGAGGGAGCTTGAGAGGTGCTGTAAAGTAATGATGTTCGGATCGATACCAAAATATCGATACCACATCTTTATGCTCTAATATCCATCCCCCAATTAAAATATCGATGCTTTTGATAGGTATGTGGGCTTGTATTAAGCCTCAGGGAGTTGAACGACCCTGCCTTACATAGTTCCGGGTCACCCTTGGGCAAGGTGTAGCACCCGAATGCCCCCCCCATCAGGGTTACGATACCCCCCATGAACTACACTAAAAGAGGATGCGTTACCCGGCCCGGAGGAAGCCCGGGGCCCTCCTCCGGAGCTAGGCCCGGAGGTAGGGCTCGTCAGCGAGCGCCTGGTGGCCGGGCTTGCCACGGAGCCCGGCCGGGCACAGCCCGAAGAAGCTACGTGGTCACACCATCTTCTCTGCCACGTGGGCCCACCACCCGCGGTCGGAACCAGTGGGGTCGGGTGCGCTGCCAAGTGGATGGCAGTGAAAGTGGAGGCTCCGGACGGACCAATTCGGGGCAGCAGAGGCTGACTTTCGGGACGTGGAACGTCTCTACGCTGGTGGGGAAGGAGCCTGAGCTGGTGCGAGAGGTGGAGCGCTACCGTTTGGATCTGGTGGGGCTTACCTCTACGCATAGCAAGGGCTCTGAAACCACACTACTTCGGATAATTTCAACAAACAATCCTCAAAACAGCCCACTACCTATAATATGGGCTTTTTAAACATAAGATCATTATCTTCCAAAACGTTATTAGTTAATGAGGTCATTAGAGACAACAAACTTGACGTCGTTGGTCTCGCCGAGACCTGGCTCAAACCAGACGATTTTTTTGCACTAAATGAGGCATCTCCTCCTAACTATACGAATGCACATGTTGCCCGTCCTCTTAAAAGGGGAGGGGGTGTCGCACTAATACACAATGAAAACTATAATTTTACACCTAACCTAAATAATAAATATAACTCGTTTGAGGTGCTCACTATGAGGTTTGTCACACCGCTACCTCTCGACCTGGCTGTTATCTACCGCCCCCCTGGGCCCTATTCGGAATTCATCAGTGAATTCTCAGAGTTTGTTGCTGATCTAGTGACGCACGCCGACAATATAATCATAATGGGGGACTTTAATATCCATATGAATACCCCATCGGACCCTCCATGCGTGGCGCTACAGACTATAATTGATAGCTGTGGTCTTACACAAATAATAAATGAACCCACGCATCGCAACAGTAATACGATAGATCTAGTGCTTGTCAGGGGTGTCACCACCTCTAAAGTTACGATACTCCCGTACACTAAAGTAATGTCCGATCATTACCTTATAAAATTCGAAGTTCTGACTCATTGTCAACAAACTAATAATAATAATAACTACTATAGCAGCCGCAACATTATTGCTGCCACAACGACGACTCTTACTGACCTACTGCCTTCGGTAATGGCACCATTCCCAAATTATGTGGGCTCTATTGATAACCTCACTAACAACTTTAACGACGCCCTGCGCGACACCATTGATAGTGTAGCACCGCTAAAGCTAAAAAGGGCCCCTAAAAGGCGTACCCCATGGTTTACAGAAGAAACTAAAGCCCAGAAATTATCATGTAGAAAGCTGAATCGCAAATGGCGTGCGACTAAACTTGAGGTTTTCCATCAAGCATGGAGTGATAGTTTAATAACTTATAAACGCATGCTTACCTCAGCTAAAGCTAAATATTACTCAAATCTAATCCACCTCAACAAAAATGATCCTAAATTTTTGTTTAGTACAGTAGCATCGCTAACCCAACAAGGGACTCCCCACAGTAGCTCCACCCACTCAGCAGATGACTTTATGAATTTCTTTAATAAGAAAATTGAAGTCATTAGAAAAGAGATTAAAGACAATGCATCTCAGCTACAACTGGGTTCTATTAACACAGATACGACTGTATATACGACGGACACTGCCCTCCAAAATAGTTTCTCTCTCTTTGATGAAATAACATTGGAGGAATTGTTAAAATGTGTAAATGGGACAAAACAAACAACATGTTTGCTTGACCCAATTCCTGGGAAACTTATCAAGGAGCTTTTTGTATTATTAGGTCCATCAGTGTTAAATATTATAAACTTATCACTTTCTTCTGGCACTGTTCCCCTAGCATTAAAAAAAGCGGTTATTCATCCTCTACTCAAAAGACCTAACCTCGATCCTGATCTAAACTACCGGCCGGTGTCCCACCTTCCGTTTATCTCGAAAATCCTCGAAAAATTGTCGCACAGCAGCTAAATGAACACTTAGCGTCTAACAATCTCTGTGAACCTTTTCAATCCGGTTTCAGGGCAAATCACTCTACGGAGACAGCCCTCGCAAAAATGACTAATGATCTATTGCTAACGATGGATTCTGATGCGCCATCTATGTTGCTGCTTCTTGATCTTAGCGCCGCTTTCGATACTGTTGATCATAATATTTTATTAGAGCGTATCAAAACGCGTATTGGGATGTCAGACTTAGCCTTGTCTTGGTTTAACTCTTATCTTACTGACAGGATGCAGTGTGTCTCCCATAACAATGTGACCTCGGACTATGTTAAGGTAACGTGCGGAGTTCCCCAGGGTTCGGTTCTTGGCCCTGCACTCTTTAGTATTTACATGCTGCCGCTAGGTGACATCATACGCAAATATGGTGTTAGCTTTCACTGTTATGCTGATGACACTCAACTCTACATGCCCCGAAAGCTGACCAACACACCGGATTGTAGTCAGCTGGAGGTGTGTCTTAATGAAATTAAACTATGGATGTCCGCTAACTTTTTGCAACTCAACGCTAAGAAAACGGAAATGCTGATTATCGGTCCTGCTCAACACCGACATCTATTTAATAATACCACCTTAACATTTGACAACCAAACAATTAAACAAGGCGACTCGGTAAAGAATCTGGGTATTATCTTCGACCCAACTCTCTCGTTTGAGTCACACATTAAGAGTGTTACTAAAACGGCCTTCTTTCATCTCCGTAATATCGCTAAAATTCGTTCCATTTTGTCCACAAGCGATGCTGAGATCGTTATCCATGCGTTCGTTACATCTCGTCTCGATTACTGTAACGTTTTATTTTTGGGCCTCCCTATGTCTAGCATTAATAGATTACAGTTGGTACAAAATGTGGCTGCTAGACTTTTGACAAAAACAAGAAAGTTTGATCATATTACGCCTATACTGGCTCACTTGCACTGGCTTCCTGTGCACTTAAGATGTGACTTTAAGGTTTTACTACTTACGTATAAAATACTACACGGTTAAGCTCCTGCCTATCTTGCCGATTGTATTGTACCATATGTCCCGGCAAGAAATCTGCGTTCAAAGAACTCCGGCTTATTAGTGATTCCCAGAGCCCAAAAAAAGTCTGCGGGCTATAGAGCGTTTTCTATTCGGGCTCCAATACTATGGAATGCCCTCCCGGTAAAAGTTAGAGATGCTACCTCAGTAGAAGCATTTAAGTCTCATCTTAAAACTCATTTGTATACTCTAGCCTTTAAATAGACTCCCTTTTTAGACCAGTTGATCTACCGTTTCTTTTCTTTTCTTTTCTACTCTGCTCCCAACCCGGGGTGGACCGCTAGCCTGTGCATCGGATGGGGACATCTCTACGCTGCTGACCCGTCTCCGCTCGGGATGGTTCCTGCTGGCCCCACTATGGACTGGACTTTCGCTGATGTGTTGGACTTTCACAATATTATGTCAGACCCACTCGACATCCATTGCTTTCGGTCTCCCCTAGAGGGGGGGAGATTACCCACATATGCGGTCCTCTCCCAGGTTTTTCATAGTCATTCACATTGACGTCCCACTGGGGTGAGTTTTCCTTGCCCGTATGTGGGCTCTGTACCGAGGATGTCGTTGTGGCTTGTACAGCCCTTTGAGACACTTGTGATTTAGGGCTATATAAATAAACATTGATTGATTGATTGATTGATGTACTGTACAATCTACTAATAAAAGTTTCAATCAATCAATCAAAAACATTTAACAGAGTTTATTATGGTGGTTGTAATTTTTTTTATTTTTTTTGTAAGTTAGTATTATTTTATTTATTAATTAACTAACTATACATTTTAGGTATATTTTATTTTTATTTTGAGAGCTTCCGATATTTTAGATCAGGGGTATTTAACTTTTTCCACCAATGGCCACGTACTGGAAAGTATGGCGGGGCCATTTTGATTTTTTTTTTAATGCTAAAAACAAATATTAGATTTATTTAAAGACAAAACTTTGTCTTATAGGTGACTAAGGGGCGGTATAGCTCGGTTGGTAGAGCGGCCGTGCCAGCAACTTGAGGGTTGCAGGTTCGATCCCCGCTTCCGCCATCCTAGTCACTGCCGTTGTGTCCTTGGGCAAGACACTTTACCCACCTGCTCCCAGTGCCACCCACACTGGTTTGAATGTAACTTAGATATTGGGTTTCACTATGTAAAGCGCTTTGAGTCACTTGAGAAAAAGCGCTATATAAATGTAATTCACTTCACTTCACTTCACTAAATATATTATCATTATTAGTTTAAAAAATGGCAACTTTTTATCATTGCATTCCGATTTTTGCAACTTTTTAAATTTTAGCAGACACCTTAGGTATATTTGCACAAATAATCGGTATCGGATCAGTATCGCCGATACTAGCCTGAATTTTACATGGTATCAAATCGGAAATAAAACCAGTGGTATCACACATTACTACTGCAAAGAGGAAAGAGCGAAACTGCCCAAAGATAGGTGTGCTAGGCTTGTGGCATCGTATTCAAAAAGACTTGAGGTTGTAATTGCTGCCAAAGGTGCGTCAACAAACTATTAAGCAAACCCTGTGAATACTTATGTCATGTGACTTTTTCTATATACATTTGCACAATGTTTTAAAAAAAAAAAAATCACCTTGTCATTATGGGGTATTGTTGAGGACAAAAATGAATGTATTCCATTTTGGAATAAGGCAATTACATAACAAAATGTGGAAAAAAGTGAAGCGCTGTGAATACTTTCCGGATGCACTGTATGTATGTTTGGAATAAACTAAAACCATAACCAAGCGGGTCGTTGTTGCTCGGCAGAATTTGAGGAGTTCTTTAAAAAAAAGAGCACACGAGACTTGTACACGACAGAGGAAGGAAAGGGAGAGTCGGCAGAAACAAACAAATACTGCGTTTGTTTATGTACGAACCACAGGCCCAATGATAAACATATTGTGTGAATAATAAATCCAAATGTGAGCGCTATCATCTTTGTCAAGGCTGACTTTTTCCCGCTGATGATGCAGGCGTACCTAAAGTTGCGGCAGCGTGTGTCGGGCACGGCTGACGCAGACAGGAGCAGGGCAGGTGTTGACCTTTCTCCCGCAGAGGAGGCGGTAAGTGGGTGGCGGTGACGGCACACAGAGTGGAGGAAGGTCAGCGGCGAGACGCGCGATGGATATTTCTATTTCGAGGAAACACGACTCTCTGCCGCCGTGATAATTGCCGACTTTGTCCAAATCGCTCTGTGACATTTGGGACATTTTTTTTTAATCTAACGACGCAGCTCGGTTCCGTATCGTGGCGCTAAAACGACATAATGGACTACAGAAATAGCGTGAAGAATAATCGACCATACACGTTAGCACACATTAGCTTAGTTTGCTTGTTTTCATGCTTGCTTGCTCAACCGCCATGAACATAGCTGCATTAATCCTTGCAGCCACACGAGGCAGCGTCTACTTTAGATTGTTGCCATTCGGACAAGACTAAATATCATGTTGGAGGATCATTTCAACGATTAAGATAATTTTTTACTTCCTGTTCCCTACATTCTGTAAAAAAAAATGTTGGTTATGGGATTTAAAAAAACTGACAGCTCACTCACCAGAATTCTATCATATAATTTACAGTGTTTTTTACGCCAAATCAAAAAAACAATTTTACTTTTACGGTCAAATTCTGGCGACCGAGTTGTCAGTTTTTTTACCGTAAAATCTGTAGCTGTGTTTACATTGCATTACTAATTTCATTATTAATGGAAAAATTGTATCCCAATTATTTTTATGGTAAAATTCTAGCGACTGGGCTGTCAGGTTTTTTTTTTACTGCAAAATCTGACTTATTTGTGTAGCTTTATTTCAATCGCTCAACTGCAGAGAGTACCAGGCATTTATTATCCAACTATTATTTTTCCAAAAACATATTCGGAATAACATACAGTGGCACCTCAACCTACGAGCACATAGCTCGTAACTCAGAACAGAAATAATCCAAATCAAAACATGACAATTTTAACATTTAAAATGCCTTTTAATAAGAAAAACTAACTTTAGATGACAAATACAGTTTGAAAATCAATACATTAGCATGTACTTCAAACAACTACAGTAATTTTATGTAATAATATTGTATAATATTTACCTTGGACTAATGCGCACAGTTTGCTGATTCTCCGCCCAGCCTTGCCTAGTCCGCAAATTATCCCTTTTCATAAGCGACTTGCTTTCATAGAGCTGCTGCATGTTTCTCTTGTGGCATCTGGCAACACTGTCACCGACATGTTTGAGGGACGGACCGGAGAAGTCACTTCCGCGATGACAACACATGAAGCGATGTGTCTGTCATCCAAAGCTAGCCCTCCAGTTGAATGAGTCAGGAGTAGACACACAAAATTAAAATGCAGCTTCTCAATACTTTTATGGATACATGTCCGTTGTTTGTGGTTGCATGTGCGCAGGGTCAATGCAGCTTGTGTGACGCAGACTGCTTGATTCGTCAGCAGGAACAACTCTGTATTACTCTAATGCAGGCCTTCTCAATAGTGGGCAGGCACAAGATATTGATACAACGTTGATTATACACACGTCTTTTAAAACTGATATTGAAACAACGTTGCAAAATAGTTGTATTTGTAAATTGAGACAATGTTGATGTCCAATGTTGCATCCATGTTGTTGGTTGGGAAATTACCAAATTTCAATGGTCAAATCAATGTCTCAATCTGACATTGATAAACGTCATCAAAAAGCATGTTGTTTCAACATTGTATTTGTTTTATAGAATATAGGTTGGTAAATGACCAAATTTCAATGGTCAAATCAACGTCTCAACCCAACATTGATTAAACGTTGTCAAAAAGCATGTTGTTTCAACGTTGTATTTGAGTTGCTCAACGTCAGGACCTAATTCAACAAGTTCTCAACATTGTTTTAATGTCTTGCGCCTGCTGCGGTGGGTTAATGTTGCCCATCAATTTTAATGTATTTATTATTTATTAAGTGTATTTCATTTTATTTTTCTGTATCAAATGATTGAAGTTGGCCCAAAATTTTTTATTGTTTTAAATTAGCAAAATATGCAGCACGGTGGCACAGGGGTTAGTGCATGTGCCTCACAATACGAAGGTCCTGAGTAGTCCTGAGTTCAATCCCGGGCTCGGGATCTTTCTGTGTGGAGTTTGCATGACTGCGTAGGTTCCCTCCGGGTACTCCGGCTTCCTCCCACCTCCAACAACATGCACCTGGGGATAGGTTGATTGGCAACACTAAATTGGCCCTAGTGTGTGAATGTGAGTGTGAATGTTGTCTGTCTATCTGTGTTGGCCCTGCAATGAGGTGGCGACGTGTCCAGGGTGTACCCCGCCTTCCGCCCGATTGTAGCTGAGATAGGCTCCAGCACCCCCCGCGACCCCAAAAAAGGGACAAGCGGTAGAAAATGGATGAATGGATGTTTTAAATTTCAGGCTAATTGATGCAATTTAAGTATTTTCTGTTACAGACTAAAAAACAATGTCAATGAAGTTATTCTTTGTTGTGAATTGATATATATTAGTTTTTTTGGTTTTCTTTGATGTGAATAAGCATACAATGTTATGCAGAGGTGTACTTATAACAATTTTATTGACATGTGACACTATTTATAGCCGCGGCGCAGCGTAAAATATTGTTCTCTTCCTGCTCTAACGGCTTGTTACAAATATTACTTCGACCGAGAGCGAAAATGCTCATAACTTAAGGTACATTTGCAATACCAGTCAGTACAAGACAGTTTGTATCTCAAATTACTCGTACGTTAAGGTACTCGTAAGTTTAGGCATCACTATTTATACAGTCAGTGTTCCTCTGTTTTCATACTTCCCTTTTCGTCAATAAATTTTACAATAAAACACTGGCAGATCAGTCAGCATTATACTGTAAAAAAACAACTTTAATTTGCAATAATGCACTGGAAACATTTTCAATATGTATACAGTATGTGTTTTGCTCAAGGTTTCTTCCTGGTCTCAAACTGAGCCCCCCCCAAAAAAGGGTTTAGTATGGGACTTGCCTCATCCTCTTCCCCCCGTGTCATGTCTACCATTTGTCCTACCTTCTTTAAGGAGCTCCACCCCTTTGGCAAACCATATTCCCGTTCTGTCTACCCTGTCACTGTATGTCTGATCTTGGATGGGTTTGTAGTGAAACCTTAATTTTGTTGTACTTTTAAAGTGCATTGACAATAAAGTTCCATTCCACTCCAAAATCATTGACCATAGATTTTATGGTAAAAAAAACTAAAAAAAACTTGTAGCTCAATCGTCAGAATTTAAATTTTTGATAAATAAATCGACCATACAATTTATGGTGAAAAAAAAATGGCATCGTTATTTTGGTGTAAAAAAACAAAACACTGTACATTTTACTTTAAAAATCTGGCAACTGAGCTGCCAGTTATTTACCATAAAATGTACCATGAAATTTACCATAAAATCTACCGGTGGTTTTTTTAACAGCGTACGATTTGGTTTTGAGCGAAAACCAAGTGCAGGGGTGTCCAAACGTTTTGACTTGGGGCCACATTGGGCTAAAAAAAATTGGCTTGGGGGGTGAAAGCCGACTGCATTTAAAGCAGGGGTCTCAAACTCAATTTACCTGGGGGCCACTGGATGCAGAAACTGGGTGAGGCTGGGCCGCAAGAAAAGATTTCTTATAGAATATCTAACATCCATCCATCCATCCATCTTCTTCCGCTTATCCGAGGTCGGGTCGCGGGGGCAGCAGCCTAAGCAGGGAAACCCAGACTTCCCTCTCCCCAGCCACTTCGTCCAGCTCTTCCCGGGGGATCCCGAGGCGTTCCCAGGCCAGCCGGGAGACATAGTTCAAATCCAAGATGGCACCAGTATGTGCTGTGGCTTGCCGTCTCTCGCTGTCAGCTTTGCTTGTTTTTGTGCTGTTCACGTCTTTTGTTGTCCCTGTCAACTCACTGTTTGTGTATGACCGCCAAACGCTGTTGGATCTTTGTCCCTCTCACACGGATATGATCAACTTCGACGTTAGTTTTTCGACGTCCCAGTCAGCTTTCTCACCTGGGCGGATTCCTGCCTTCCTTTTTCGCCTTCTGGCTCCTCTCCCCCGGCGAAAGCGTCATCGGCGCCGCGGTAAACGTGGCGGCCAGCTGGTAAAAGTTAGGGCACTCCTGGCCCGGCTTTCCGTGGCTTCCCGAAGGAGGTATGGTCCGGTACCTGGTTTCTTCCTGCACCCACGTTTGCTGGATCCCGCCGGGTCCTGGATTGTTCCTGTCGTCGGTCTGCAGGGGGAAGCTCGCCCGCCGCGCTCCTGCTGTCCCCGCCCCCGGAGGTGCGGAGTGAATTCCCGCCACCTGCGGGCTCTGTGTCGGGCCCCACCCGGATCGGCCCCCGTTAAGTTCGGTCTTGTTAACGCAAGATCCTTGACAAACAAAACATTTATCCTGAAGGATTTATTCGTCTCCCGCGGACTGGACTTCCTCTGTGTGACGGAGACATGGCTGAGAACTGGTGAGTTCGCTCCTCTAAATGAACTTTTATCACCGGAGTGCTCGTATTTTAATTCTCCGCGGTCGTCTGGCCGAAAAGGAGGAGGATTAGCAGTCGTTTTTAAAAATGACTTTAAATGCCGTCAGATCCGCCTGCAATCCTCCTTTTCAAGCTTCGAACTATGCATGTTTGAGCTGGGTCTTTCTGATGTCGTCCTGTGTGCCGTCGTTTATCGACCACCCAAGCAGAGGTGGGACCAAGTCATTGCTTTGCAAGTCACAAGTAATTTTCCAGTCTTTGCCCTCAAGTCTCGAGTCAAGTCCCGAGTCAAGACAGGCAAGTCCCGAGTCAAGTCCAAAGTCAAGACTGGAAAGTCTCAAGTCGAGTCCCAAGTCCTGCATTTTGAGTTTCGAGTCCTTTCAAGTCCTTTTAACCACATACTAATATTTTTACACAGATTGTGTATGCTTTTAAAACGCTGTATTTATTTATTAAAACAAGTGCATTTGAAATTGCAAGAAAAAAAATAGTGCTGACATTGCAATTCATAATAGCACTATTAACAGCAATTTTAATAGTTTAAACAATTTTAAACATTTAACTCATTCCTTTACAGAATAAACACATTTGCAAAAACAAACATTAACATACTATTGGTTGTATTTTATGAAAATAATATTACCACAGAGTTGAGAAGGAGCAAAGATATTCAATATTTGTATGTGAAAATCACAAATAAATCTTCTGGGGGAAGATGACGCCCCTACAGGGGTTTGGTTTACAAACTTTCAGCCCCACCTAAAACAAAATTCACCAGCCGCCACTGATTATGATGCATTCTCATTTTAGGCAAAATATAAGACAATACTTTCTTAACAGTATAATTGTAACCAGGAATAAGTCTTCAAGTAACAATATTCAAATACTAACATTGTTGGGTAAAACAGCATTTGGTTTTATTCTGAATGTAGTGAAACAAATTGGTGGTTTTAGCTGATATAAAGACTTTCAGGTGTTTATATATGTTTAAGTATTTGGCAGACGCTTTTATCCAAAGCAACATACATAAAAAATACATACATAACAATCACTGTAAACATTATCATTTAAAGGCCTACTGAAATGAATTTTTTTTATTTAAACGGGGATAGCAGATCTATTCTATGTGTCATACTTGATCATTTCGCGATATTGCCATATTTTTGCTGAAAGGATTTAGTATAGAACAACGACGATAAAGATTGCAACTTTTGGTATCTGATAAAAAAAAGGCTTGCACCTACCGGAAGTAGCGTGACGTAGTCAGTTGAACATATACGCAAAGTTCCCTATTGTTTACAATGATGGCCGCATGAAGTGAGAGAGATTCGGACCGAGAAAGCGACAATTTCCCCATTAATTTGAGCGAGGATGAAAGATTTGTGGATGAGTAAAGTGCAAGTGAAGGACTAGTGGGGAGTTGAAGCTATTCAGATAGGGAAGATGCTGTGAGAGCCGGGGGTGACCTGATATTCAGCTGGGAATGACTACAACAGTAAATAAACACAAGACATATATATACTCTATTAGCCACAACACAACCAGGCTTATATTTAATATGCCACAAATTAATCCTGCATAAAAACACCTGCGTGTTTGTTATGCTAGCTCCTAGCTCCTCTGCTAGCTCCTAGCTCCATAGAACACGCCAATACAATTCAAACACCTGATCAACACACACAATCACTCAGCCCAAAAGACCGTTTACCTAACCCAAGGTTCATAAAGCTTATATATTTTTAAAAAGTTACGTACGTGACGCGCACATACGGTCAAGTTATCGAATGTTTAGCAGCCAAGGCTGCATACTCACGGTACCTGATATTCAGCTGGGAATGACTACAACAGTAAATAAACACAAGACATATATATACTCTATTAGCCACAACACAACCAGGCTTATATTTAATATGCCACAAATGAATCCTGCATAATAACACCTGCGTGTTTGTTATGCTAGCTCCTAGCTCCTCTGCTAGCTCCTAGCTCCATAGAACACGCCAATACAATTCAAACACCTGATCAACACACACAATCACTCAGCCCAAAAGACCGTTCACCTAACCCAAGGTTCATAAAGCTTATATATTTTTAAAAAGTTACGTACGTGACGCGCACGTACGGTACGGTACGTGTTATGCTAGCTCCTAGCTCCTCTGCTAGCTCCTAGCTCCATAGAACACGCCAATACAATTCAAACACATGATCAACACACACAATCACTCAGCCCAAAAGACCGTTCACCTAACCCAAGGTTCATAAAGCTTATATATTTTAAAAAAGTTACGTACATACGCAAAAAAAAAGCCAAAGCTGCATACTCACAGTAGCACGTCTGCGTCTTTGTCATCCAAATCAAAGTAATCCTGGTAAGAGTCTGTGTTGTCCCAGTTCTCTACAGGCGTCTGTGTATCCAAATCAAAAGTCCTCCTGGTTAGAGTCTCTGTTATCCGAGTTCTTCCATCTTGACTGCATCTTTCGGGAATGTAAACAAAGAAGCGCCGGCTGTGTACTGTTGTGGCTGACTACGTTCGAAAAATACGTCCATTTCGCACCGACAACTTTCTTCTTTGCTTGCTCGGCTTCCTTCTCCATAATGCAATGAACATGATTGAAACAGATTCACGAACACAGATGTCCAGAATACTGTGGAATTATGAAATGAAAACAGAGCTTTTTCGTATCGGCTTCAATGTGGAAGGCATACCCGTGTTCGCCGGGCTACGTCACACGCATACGTCATCCTCAGAGGCGTTTCGAACCGGAAGTTTAGCGGCAAATTTAAAATGTCACTTTATAAGTTAACCCGGCCGTATTGGCATGTGTTATAATGTTAAGATTTCATCATTGATATATAAACTATCAGACTGCGTGGTCGGTAGTAGTGGGTTTCAGTAGGCCTTTAAGGGAAGAATGTAATACAAAATATCAATACAAAGTGTCAAGACAGAATAAACTCTCTGCTGCTGCAGCAACAGAGATACAGTCTATAGGTCCCTAGGATATATAGATATCTAATGTATTCATACATTGTTTATGTAGGATATACGCATGTATATATAACCTAATCATATTGTTTCTTCAATTTAAAAATAGCTTACCGTTTTTTCCCCCTTCTCTGGGATTATATTCCCAGTTTTGATCTCGGACGTCTGGTCACTTATAGCGTATAAGAATATTATATTACTGTTAAGCAAACTATGAATAATAAAACTTGCCAAAGCATGTGTCCGTTATCATAGCTACACGTATGACAAAAAACCGCGTGAAAATCAGTAGTATTCAGTGAGGTAAAATGAATTGAATGCGCTGACAGTTCATTGCTCCTGACAAATGAATTGCACTGAGTGGAGCGGATCACCACTCCAAGATGGCGGCCCCGCGTCTCGTCTGCGCCAGTAGGCAGTAGCGCTCGATGCTGCGTACCCTTAAAACATGTCTATGGTTATAACGTTAGCAGTGAGTTTACAGCCTCACTGATTTAACTACACAGCAAATAAAAGTCACGTTACTTAGCCAATAAACGTTATCTTACATTCAAAACTTACCCTTCTTTGGGCAACTTCAAATGTCGAACGAAGTTGGAAGTTGTTGCGTCTCCGTCTGTAATATTCGAACTGCGTGATTTGCATACGCAATTCGTTTTTTGTTGACCAAGTCGTAGTTTTTATACCCGAACGAAACCAACTTTGGCATAATTGTTTCTCTCTGCCGCATTGTTTGACAACTCTTGTTCGGTGGTTGTCCTGCAATTTGATTGGATGAATGCTGTGTGATGAAAACAACGTATAACTAATTTGATTGGCTGTTGTACTGACAGCACACCAGCTGACAGGCAGCACACACGCTGATAGACAGACAGACACGTACAAAATGAAAGATACGGAGCGCTCCCAAATAACTTTTTAAGCTTTGGGTTTTGGGGAAAGTAGCAAGTCATGTCAAGTCAAAAGGCTCAAGTCCAAGTGAAGTCACAAGTCATTGATGTTAAAGTCTAAGTCGAGTTGCAAGTCTCTTTACATTTTGTCAAGTCGAGTCTAAAGTCATCAAATTCATGACTCG